>NW_015152487.1:54736-57007 GCF_000732505.1 Cyprinodon variegatus
ATCTACAGCTAGTTAACATCTACGGCTAGACAGCATCTACAGCCAGTTAACATCTACGCTAGTTAGCATCTACAGCTAGTTAACATCTACGGCTAGACAGCATCTACAGCCAGTTAACATCTACGCTAGTTAGCATCTACAGCTAGCTAACATCTATGGCTAGCTAGCATCTACAGCTAGTTAATATCTACCCTAGTTAGCATCTACAGCCAGTTAACATCTACGGCTAGGTAACATCTATGCTAGTTAGCATATACAGCTAGTTAACATCTACGGCTAGACAGGATCTACAGCCAGTTAACATCTACGCTAGTTAGCATCTACAGCTAGCTAACATCTACGGCTAGCTAGCATCTACAGCTAGTTAACATCTACGCTACTTAGCATCTACAGCTAGTTGACATCTACGGCTAGACAGCATCTACGGCTAGACAGCATCTACAGCCAGTTAACATCTACGCTAGTTAGCATCTACAGCTAGCTAACATCTACAGCTAGCTAGCATCTACAGCTAGTTAACATCTACCCCAGTTGGCATCTACAACCAGTTAACATCTACGCTAATTAGCATCTACAGCTAGTTAACATCTACGCTAGTTAGCGTCTACAGCCAGTTAACATCTACACTAGCTAGCATCTACAGCCAGTTAACATCTACGCTAGTTAGCATCTACAGCTAGTTAACATCTACGCTAGTTAGCATCTACAGCCAGGTAACATCTACGCTAGCTAGCATCTACAGCCAGTTAACATCTACGCTAGTTAGCATCTACAGCTAGTTAACATCTACGGCTAGCTAGCATCTACAGCTAGCTAGCATCTATGGCTAGGCTAACTGGTCACAATTTATGTCCAGAATCCAGCTGCTGGGCCGGACCAAGCAGAACCGCCTCATTATATGCTGCCTAAGGCCATCAGAACCAGACCCAGACCCAGAAACAGAACCAGAACCAGACCCAGAACCAGACCACACATGAAACAGGACGGAGGGATAGAAGAGATGGAGAGTTACCTGCAGCGAGTAAAGGCTTCCCTTCAGCAGGGAACAAACAGAACCACAGACTTAACAGAACCCGTCCGTTCATTCAGAACCAGCTACTGAGTTCATTTTGCTGCTGATCAGATTCCTCTCTCTCTCCACCCACACACACCTGGTCACCATGGAGACCCAAAAACAGGGCGACAAACACGAAAAATACAAGGCGACAAAAACAACAAACTCATGGCAAGAGAAATGACAAAACAGGGCGAGAAAAAAGGGGCAAAAGACACACAGGGCGACAGAAAAAATAAGGTGACCAAAAGGCAAAAACGGCGAGAAAAACAGCAGCAGTGCTGCTTGTAGGGGTGGCGATGGTTTAGGTGGTCCTAGTCTCCAGCAGCATCAGAAAACTGAAAAAGTCCCCGAGTTCCTAGGAACCCTTCTGTCAGAGTAACAGGCGGACAGTCAGCTGCTCGTCTGATTAATTCACTAATTCATGCATCTCTGAAGACACAAACATTCATAGAAGATTTTCATTTTCAGTCTGGATAACCTTTCTAAGACAACAAAGTTGAACCTAAACTGATTGACGACAGAGAGCCCCGCCCCACCACCTGCCGTCACTGTTAGTACCTGTTGGTGTACAGGTCGGGGCCCGGGGCCAAACTGCAGCAGCAGGCGGAGGAGGGGTGGGGGGTGAGAAAGGCAGAGGTTAAAGGCCACGCATTACTCCAGACCTGCTCAGTTTTCTACTGTGAACATTCGTTACGTTTAAGCAGCTTTTCAGAGACGACTACAAACCAAACGGTTAGCAGATGTTCCTCAGAGCGGAGGACTAACCTCAAGCTGCAACACAATCAGAATCTGGAAGGACCTACACCTTTAGCCTGATCACATAAACTACCTAAACCTTCAGCTGGATAACCTAAACCACCTAAACCTTCAGCCCAATCACCTAAACTACCTAAACCTTTAGCCTGATCACCTACACTAGCTAAGGTTTCACCTAAATTACATAAACTTTTAGTTTTTACTACCTTAACCAGCAGGTCAATCACAAAAACTATGTAAACTAGCAGCTCAATCACCTAAACTACCTAAACCTTCAGTCCAATCACCTAAACTACCTAAACTTTCAGATGGATCACATAAACTACCTAAACCAGCAGATCAATAACCTGAACTACCTAAACCAGCAGGTCAATCACATAGACTACCTAAACCAGCAGCTCAATCACATAAACTACTTAAACTAGCAGGTCAATCACCTAAACCAGCAGGTCAATCAC
>NW_015152488.1:0-4242 GCF_000732505.1 Cyprinodon variegatus
AAAAAAGTGAAAAAAAAAAAAAAAAAAAAAACCCAAAAAACACTGAACTCTATTTTCCAAGTTTTTCTTCTAGTTCATTTTGGATGTCTTCTAAGCAAATACAAGTTTTTGGGCTGCTATATAAAGCTGCAAACTCAATGTTAATTCTGACATTTCAATTGAAGTTTCCTGGATGGGAAGCAAAATGTTTTCAATCTTTGAAACAAAGTTTAGTTGATTGTTTTTTTTTTGCTTTTTGTGAAGCATACTTAGCCTAATTAATATAGTCTATTAATCTTAAGCACTATGCATGGTTGTTACATGTCAGGTACGCCGGTCATTGACCTTGACAAAAGACCTTACAGTAGAACTGATCCCACAGGGATCAGCTCCATATTCATGGTAGGACAATTCTTTGATTTTATTTATTTTGCTCAGGCTACTCGTAAGCCCACAGCCTGCCAAATGTTGAAAGGGCGATATCGATTCAATTCACTTCAATTCAGTTTATTTATATAGCGCCAATTCACAACACATGCCATCTCAAGGCACTTTACAGTTCACCAGATTTACAGATTACACCAGATTACTATTATATAGTAGAAATTTTACACATTCAGTAATAAAATATCCCAGGGGATGGTATAGGAGGGATGGTCATTAAAGAAGTGGGATGATTTTTTAAAGATTTTTTTAAGAATGGGGATGCCATCCCCCCTCAACTCGAGTATTGCCTGCTACCCTACAGAACATCCATTGTGGAAAATATGTAAAGCAGAAAACTTGAGTCTGACAAGCTGGCGGTCTATCAGACTGCCAACTACAGTATGAAGCTGCTCCGAGTTTTTTTTATTTTTATTTCACTGCCTGTAAGCTGAACTCTTCTGACCACCGAAAAACTGAAACCGTTGGAACATCCGCTTCCCTACGACTTTGAATATTGCCAAATATCACAAGTAAGGTAAAATGAAGTAAAGTGCACTTATAATACAAAGATGAAATCATGGGTTAACAAAAAAAGAACCCAAAGTATTTCAACAGTTCAGTCACAAATGTATTGCACAACACATATCAAAAAGGAATCACATGTATTCAAAATGGCTTCTTAGGTTGGAAAAGTCCCAGACAAAGTTCTCTAATTCACCCAAAGAATAATCCAATGTATAGCCAATATGTTTACTGCTTGGGAAAATCATATCGTCTTTGATACTACAGTGGGACAAAATCTAATATTATTTTTAAATTATGTTAATTTGAAACTAAAACTTGCACAGAGCAAAAATGCTAATTCGTTCATCAAAACTATTACGAACAAATAGTTGTTGTGATTTGGCTATTCACTGCACCGCTACCATCATGAATCGAGAAGAGACAAGCACCTTCCTCCAATCAAGATCAAGACTTGGGTGGTGACGTTTATCATTCGCCACATGTCATAGGTCCTTCGCAAAAATATGCATGCTCTTTTTTATGCTTAACGTGAGCATCAGGGTGCTTTTTTTTTTTAAAGAGAAAAGCAGCATTTCTTTCTACATGTATCCACATCTTTTAGCACTACACACACTAGATGCTGTTTATCAATGTTTAAAGCGTCATCGACTCTGATGAATGTGGAATTAGACAGTAGGTAGATACAGTTGTGTCAAAAGTACAGACATTTGTTACTTAAGTAGAAGTATAGGTACTGCAGTTTAAAAACACTCCGGTAAAAGCTGAAGTATCAACTTGACCTTTTTACTCAAGTTTTCGACTATTTTTTAAAAATTCTTTGAGACAGGGCCAAGGATGAGGGAGGTCTTGTTGGTCTCCATCTCGCCTGTGTCTGACCTTTCGGACATTTTAACATCTTTTTCTGAATCCTCCATTGTAGCATGGTATAGACAATTCACGTTTACAGTTTGAAGAACACCTGCTTGCTTCTGATGATTTCCTTTAGCTAACCAATGAGTGTTTGCGTTACATGACTCATCCAATTACACTAGTTTTCACTAGATGTGGATGGAGCCAATGATCTGCATTGGATGGCGCACATGACAAGAAATAAATAATAAAAAATCAGCGGGGTCTAAATAAAGAAAATCATCAACCAGTAAAGGTCCACAGACATTTTTAATGATCTGTTACTTTAAACAGAATTGAACACTGAAATAAAATGAGATGTTTATGCATTCATGTTATGTCAGCTGTTCTAGTTATGTGTTCCTTTTAAATATGTGTTTGAAATGATGAGATGAGCTTATTGCATGATAAAACTAATTTACTTGGTCATGGAAATTTGATTATTTTGCCACCGACAGATTAGATACTGACCTATGATGCGCTATAATTGCTGGACCATCATCCTTGAAGAGGAGGGAACAACAGCTGATTTCCACAAGAAAACATTTACTTACTTTTCTTTTTCCACAGTAAGTTTATAAAGTATTAACAAACATCTACTAAATCAGTTCCTAAACATTTCTATTGCTCTATAGCAGAGATGCTAAGCTCCAGTCCATTCCTTTATTTTTTTAGATGCTTTTCATCTCTAACATCTGAATCTAATAGCGGATTCAATTAGCTTATCATATAGTTTAGCAAAGACATAATGACGGGCCATTCATTTTACTAAATGAGCCACTTTATTTCAACTTTAATCCTCGCATTACCCCTCATTGATCGGAGAAAATGGGTGTTTGTTTACAGTGCGGGCACAGTGCAATTAAAGCAGGGGCCTTCTGGAGGAGCAACATAAATATTCCTCATTCAGTCATTTTCACAAGACAGGGAGGAGCTGCTGCTCAGACAGCTGAAATCCTGAGGATTATACATGTATTAAGCGAAAGCTTTGTCCATGATTTCATTAAAGGAATAAGATTACAACACTTCTAAGAGCTCATATTTAGCACAATGAGGCTCCTGAATGCAGTCCATTCAATTGGGAAGTTTGATTTCCCTCCCTTGGCCCAAACAGAAAGGATTCAGTCAAGATGATGGAGTTTTGAGGGGAGCTGCTGTCAGCTGGATAAAGTTTGGATAGATTGTAAGAATAGATTGGTTGAAAAAAAAAAACAGCCAATCTAGTCTCTGAAAACTATTTTGGTTAGATTAAAGAATATAATGATCAAAATCTGAGCAAGCCACCGGTTAGTGTTTTACTGTCTGCTTGAGTTTATTTCACTAAAATGGCAAAAAAAAAAAAAAAAAAAAAAAAAAAAAAAAAAAAACTGTGCATGTTTAATGATTGTTCTAAGAAATTTTACACCTAAAAAAAAAAATAAATAAAAAAAATTACAAAAGATTTTATCAAACACACCAACCATAAAACATTTCAAAGGAACTTCAAAGAAAAACATTTGAAAAAAAAAAAAAAAAAATCACAGATTATATATCAAACTGTAGTTCTGCACTCCACCAGTAGGTGGTGACATGTTCCCATGAACTGTGGAGATCGTTGAAGCAATTTGGTCAATGGCTCATCTTACCATCACTTTTAGTTTCTTTCCATGTTCAATGTGAACAATGGGAGGTGAGACGAAGTAGCAGAGGGAAGTGAAGCAGAGGTTTACGTTGAACCTGAGTCCAGGACAGGTAGAGGCAGAAGGTGGAGGTCCAGAAGGGAAACCTGAGCAGAGACTCCATCAGATCCACGATCAGTCTCAACATGTCCTGCTCCTTCAGGTTCAACGCTGGGCGTAGCCTCTGCGCTGGGAGAGGACTGAAATGAAGCCCAAAAAAACACAAAACAAAACAAAAAAAAAAACTAAATGGAGCCAACAGCAATCCAGACTGAGATGTGATTGGCTGAAAGCCTCTTCGCGTGTTGAAATCTGACGCCTATCATTTTCAGACACAATAGAAACATGTTTGTTGATAAAATGTATTCTGAAGATTACATTTTTGAATTAGAAAAGTAAAAAAATGAAGCAAAACCGGTGGCAATCTGTTCTTATCAATTTATAACATATGTGTCAAAAAATGCTGTTCATCGACTTCAGCTCAGCATTCAATACAATTATACCCCAACAGCTGATATGCAAACTGGACAAACTGGGCCTCAGCACCTCCCTCTGTAACTGGCTGCTGGACTTCCTGTGCCAGAGACCGCAAGTTGTGCGCGTCGGTAACAACACCTCGGACACTATCACGTTGAGCACAGGAGCTCCACAAGGGTGCGTGCTAAGCCCTCTGCTCTTCACATTACTCACACACGACTGCAAAACAACCCACAGCACTAACCTGGTGCATCACACTGCATCACTGGTCAAGAAAGCCCAACAACGC
>NW_015152488.1:5238-13573 GCF_000732505.1 Cyprinodon variegatus
ATTTCCCTTGTATGTCTTGTACATATGTAGAAAATGACAATAAAAGCTGACTTGACTTGAAATATCAGCATATAATATTGAGCATTAAGCCAAAATGTCAATCAAAACAACCCCCAAAACAATTAGAATCCGTTTCTCAAATAAATTGGATAATAATGTCAGTGGACGTGAATAGCGAAATGGTAATGTAATGATTTAAATTAACACTATATTTAGACTTTTTTATAAACATATTTAAACTTCTTAAAATTTCAACTTTATTCTCCACATGTCAACTTTACTGACTTGGTGAAAAAATCCTCTACACATTTATTTTTCTAAATGTAGCTCCAATTCTCCATTTGAAATACATAAATGATATATATATATATATATATATGCATATATTTTTTATTTTATTTTTTTTTTAAATAAAATAAATAAACAAATAGACTTGTTTAAAAACAGAATTGTTTGTTAAATTGTTTCAATTTTAGTTTTCATTTAAATCAAAGAACTAACTGGAACGAGACTGGTGATGTTCTCTGGTTCGGGAGAGGCTTAACAGTGAGAACAAGATCATTTTTAGAGCAAGTCCTTGATACTTTCGGCTCTTGATGCTGTAACTCCATATAAGGTCTACCTGTCATGCTGTAAATCTCCTAAAATATTGCTTTACAGTTCACAAAACGCACAAAGTTTTCCATTTGCATGCTTTGATGCAGCTCTGTGTGCAGTCAGCTTCAGATCAAAGAGTCAAACGCAAATTATTACCCAATAACCTTTAATTTATTCATATAACAGAAACATAACGAGTTGGTAAAAACAACTGAAGTGAATGTTTTATTTTTTGAAACTCTTGGTCTAACGACATTTCTGTTTTGTCATCAAATTACTCCAATTTAAAGGGTGAATTCGGGTAATGTACAGAGAAGTTGTTTAACGACTTTAAATCCAATGAAAACAGAAGTCCTGAGTGAGACGCTGTGTGGAACCTCCTCATCATTCTTATAAACATATTTTATGTATTTATTTATAGCTGATAAGTAAACCCCTTGCATTGCATTTGTTCTTTTATTCTGTATATGAAATATAGATATTGCTTTATCAACATTTCAAAATAAAAACCATAAAAACAAACAAAATGTTGTAGTTTTTCAGACAAGGCCTGAAGCTCTCAGTTTTATTTCTATGGGGTTTTGACTGTTTCATTTAAGAAAGGCAAAGTAAGATTAAAGGATTGTTTTAATATCTACTTTAAGAGAAAAGTTAAGACTTTGCTTCTGATGCATTTCAGTTTTACACTTTTGTAAGAAACACATGGGAATAGTTAGTTTTTGCAAATGAACATTTTATTTCAATTTCAGGTGTCGATTTGTCTCTGCTCCAGCGATGACTCCAGACTTAGGTGAACCAGACTTGCAGCCCTCCTAGGAAGCATCACCCTTCTCTTAAAGCAAATGTTGCCATCAAAAGTGATGCTTTAATTATAAGATGGAGTCAACAAAAAAATGTAAAAGAAGATATCAAAAATCTTTGAACGGATCATCTGAGTCAATCAGCTTTTTCCTGTTTCCCAGTTGGGTTTCATGTCAACTTGTTCAGATTTAAAGACACAAAAAAATTGCTTGATAAACATACTGCTGAAGTCTGGAGATTTACACAGCAGTAAGTGTTTGTGATGTTTTTGGGGGATGGTGTGTTTCAAGCTTTGCCCAACAATTCCAAAAAAGTTGAAAAACAAACCACTGAACTTGAAGTTTGACGACGTTTCGCTTCCCATCCAGGAATCTTTCTCAATTCAAAATGTCTGCAGTAGCGTTGAGTTCCAGGCTTATAGAGTTGCACAAACAAATAAAACTGGCCCATGCAAGTCTGTCTTGCTGAACTGGTTTGACAGAGAGGAGATAACAACCACAAATGCTGGGAGAGCCAATAGAATTCTGAGAACAAACTTTTGGCTCTCAACAAACCACAAAAATGTAGTTAAGAGATGTGTCAGGATTTGTTTGAGGGTTTTGGACCCAAAGGCAGAGGCAGGTAGGCAGAGGTGAATCTTTCAAGTGATTTAATGATGAATAATAAAAAACTGAAAACTGGGCAGGTTATCCAAAAAATGCAAAGTGAAAACTAAAGTCCAAATAAACAGGGAAACCAGGAATACAAAAAAAAATCAAAAAGAAAACAAAGTCCAAACAAACATGAAGACAGGAGTCGAAAGTCCAAAGAATAAGAAAAAACACAAGTCTAAACGTACCAAAAAACCAAGGAGACATCAGGGGAATCAAAAACAAAAGGAGGGCTCAGAGAGACAAAGTGGAGGAAGACTGAAAAGAAAACTAAACACTCAAACGAAAGCATAACAGAACCAAGACTAGGACAGTAGCACAGCAAAAATAAAAATAAAACCACTAACACTAGAAAACAAAGAGTAAAGCAAGACTGAACACTAAAAAGAAAATATAACAGAACCAAGACTAAGACAGTAACTGAAAAAAAAAAAACACAAAGAACTCAATAAACTAAGAATTAACCCACTAAAACTAGAAAACAAGGAGCAAAGCAAAACTGGATACTCAAAAGAAAAGACATAACAGAAAAAGAAACCTGACAAGATGCCTATAATCTAAAGTATAAAGAAGGAAAAAGTAACATCTAGTCTTCACATTATACATTTAAAACACTAATCAAAGAACCAAGCTTGAGCTCTTGAAGTGAAATCAGACCATTTCTGTTATACATATTCCGGACAGTGTGAATTCCTCCAAAAGCCCAACTGCTTTGAAGATATAGGGACAAAAATGTTGCAATAGAATGTGATTATACCAAACAGGAGAACGGTCACAAAGTTTTATATTACATCCCATATATTTCTGGACAGAAGACACATTTTTGAGGACTTACCTACCCAAATTTTCAACATACAGATCTAGGTTTCAACCCACAAAATAACATGTCTGTCAGCCTCTGTGGTTTTACAAATTCTTCCTCTATATGTCTCCAGGTAGTAACAAAATATTTTTGTTGCACCAAACTGTCAAGTGCATTATTTGAAAGGACCATTAATATAATATAAAGTCGGGCACTTCCAATCCTCCAGAGAGTTTTGGTCGTTGTAACGTGGATAGGCAAATACCAGCTTTTTTATCATTCAATAGGAATTTAGAAGTCAAAGACTTAAATTCATCGAAATAATAAGTTGGTGGAGGCATAGGGTTGATAGAAAAACGAAAATTCAGTCGGCTAAGCACAATCATTTTTAGTATCCCAATTCTGCCTTGCAATGCCATCTCGAGAATAGACCCTGACTGAGTGTCAAATGTAATCTCTCTTTTGAGCTTGTTAAAATTTGAATGTGATATAGCAAAGAACTTAGGTACAATTAATCCATGGCCCCACCTCTCTCACAGTCAGAACCTAAGCATACTGTGTTATGTTCTTATTTTACTGTACTCTGCTGAAAATGAATTCTGCTGAGGAACTGGTCTAACTGCTGCATAGTTAAATCTGCTAACAAGAACATTCAGTCACATCACAAGGGAGCGGTGTAGGCTATTGTGTTTAAAATACAAATTTTATGGGACGTCATGCTGTACCTGCGATGGACTGGCGACCTGTCCAAGGTGTACCCGCCTCTCGCCCATTGACAGCTGATACACACCAGCACTCCTCGTGTGACGCAAGATGGATGGATGGATGTCATGCTATACTATATTTCTTGGATTGGAAATGAATATTTTTAAAACATTCTCAGGAATTCCCATAAACATATGGCTAGATATCCTAATATTTAATAAAGTCTCTTTCGCAGTATAAAAAACAGGGCTTATTCTATGAAGTTTTATCATTTAAATTAGTGAGAACTACACTAAGCTCCAATTTCATTTCCAAATCTTTTCCTAATTAGATAAACTGCTTGGGAAACCCACAGTGTTTAAACTTAACAGGCAGGTAATATTAGGGTTTAACAATTACAATAAATAATAATCCCAACTTGCTTTTGGAAAGAAGGAAACAAACTAGATACCCTGTAAACACACAGTAAATGGCAACGTTTTTTGAAATTAAGAAGCTGCTGACAAAACCGCAGTTTTCCCTGCAAGCATTTGTATCCCCTTGTCAGGAGCCCTCGCGGAGTAGGAAGTGCTGACCAGTTCATTCCGCCTCTTGAAATTCAAGATGTATTATGTTTACGAAAACAGCTCGCTGACAACAGTGTCTACTCCTTTCTCAAAAAGCCAACAGCTCCTTGTTCGTTTTAAATGTCAAGAGAATCTGTATTTTTCCGACTTCTCTCACCTCAGCCTGACAAAAATAAAAGTCACCACCAAACACAGAGTTTCAACACATAGTGTGTATTTATCATTTTTCATTGGTGATATAAGAGGATGGAAACTGGCTAATAGCAGGGCACAAAAAATAAGAGCTCCTGAAAAGATAAGAGAGAAGACTTTCTGGTTAATCCCATTCAAATGTAAAATATGGCAGATTACTAGATTAAAGACATTTCTAGTATACGACATGCTTTCACATATTACAATTTTTGAAAAATTAGGAAACAGTTGCTCTTTATTTCCCAAAGACGTGGGAGGAGGAGAGGAGAGAATGGTTATTTTAGCTGCCTGAAATAATCCGTTCCCCCTCCATAATATGGGAAGAAATTAATTCACCTGCAAGTCTTTAACTGTGTTTATTCCTCTCTTGATCGATGACAAACCATGTGGATTTGGTGACATTTGATCATTATTTGCCAGAGTAATGAGAGGAAAATCGTATATTTTAGCCACCTGATATAATCAGATCCGCATTTGATGATCTTTATGAAATTTATTTTCTGTTTAAATTTTTATTTAACAATTTACAATTAACAATGAAGATTGAGACTATTCCTCTGAAAAAGACTCTCAGAGTTTCAGCTATCGATGGGAAGAAGCTGCATCAAGTCACTCATCAGACACGACCATTAGAGCTCCTTAACTCTGAAAATCACCATGAGACTCTAACATTTTTTGTTTTTCCCTCTGCATGTTCTTATCTGGTGCTAGGATTCGAGTGGTTGGAACTTCACAACCCCCACATCAACTGGGCTGAACGCCACATTGAATCGTGGTCCACTTCCTGTCACGTCTCATGTCTCCGTTCTGCGGCTCCTGCTATTCAGTCCCCTAGAGGTAGGGGGGAGATGGACTCTCCTGACCTTTCTTCCGTTCCTTCCGAGTATCACGATCTGGCACCAGTCTTCAGTAAGGTCAGTGCGATGTCTCTTCCACCTAGACCATATGACCGCGCCATTGATTTATTACCAGGAGCTCCCCTCCCCAGCAGTAGACTGTTCAATATCTCCAAACCTGAGCGAGAAACCATGGAAAAATACATCAACGAGTCACTTGCTGCTGGTATTATCCGACCATCTTCATCCCCTCTCGGTGCTGGTTTTTTCTTTGTGGGAAAAAAGGACGGTTCTCTCGGACCCTGTATTGACTACAGAGGATTGAATCAAATAACCGTCAAAAATAAGTATCATCTTCTTAGAATAAGGGAAGAAGATGAATGGAAGACAGCATTCAAGACCCTATAGGCCAATTTGAATATTTGGTCATGCCTTTCGGTCTTACAAACGCTACTGCCTGTTTCCAAGCTCTTGTCAATGACATCCTCAGAGACTTCCTGAATGTTTTTGTTTTTGTATACATTGATGACATCCTGATCTACTCAAGAAATCTGTCTGATCATAAGAAACATGTTCGTCTGGTCCTTCAAAGACTGCTAGAAAATAAACTCTTGGTAAAGGCTGAAAAATGTGAATTTCACCAACCTTCTGTCACTTTTCTAGGGTTTGTGCTCGAGGGCGGGCAGGTGAAGCCATCTGAAGACAAAATAAAAGCAGTTTTGGACTGGCCTACTCCCGAGAACCGTAAGCAGCTTCAAAGATTCATGGGGTTTGCGAACTTCTATAGACGTTTCATCCGAAACTACAGTCAAACAGCTCTACCCCTCAGAGCTCTGACTTCTGTTAAGAAGACGTTCCAATGGTCACCAGAAGCTGAAGCAGCTTTTAACAAACTGAAGGCTCTCTTTTCCAGCGCACCCATATTAATTCAACCTGACCCCTCTAAGCAATTCATATTAGAGGTGGATGCATCTGATTCTGGAGTGGGAGCTGTGTTGTCTCAACAATCTGATTCAGACCAAAAAACTCACCCTTGTGCCTTTTTCTCATGCAGACTTTCTCCAGCAGAGCAGAATTACGATGTTGGTGACAGAGAGTTACTAGCCATCAAACTAGCTCTGGAAGAGTGGAGACATTGGCTCGAGGGCGCTGAACACCCTGTCTTGGTTTGGACGGATCACAAGGACCTGTCTTATATTCAGTCTGCTAAGAGATCCAACCCACGTCATTCCCGATGGTCTCTGTTCTTTTCCAGATTCAACCTAATTATATTTTATAGACCAGGTTCCAAGAACATCAACCCCGACTCTCTCTCTCGTCTTTATTCATCTGATCAACCTGAAACACCCGAGCCTATACTCCCTGCCACTTGCACGGTTGGAGCCGTTTCCTGCGAGATCACTGATCTCATCAACCTAGCTTTGGCCTCTGAACCAGACCCAGGTAACGGACCTCCAAACAGAACTTATGTCCCATCCTCTGTCAGATCTCGTCTCATCCAGTGGATGCATGCAGCCAAGTTCTCTGCCCATCCTGGTGTGAGTAGAACCATCGCCCTCATCACACAACGCTTTTGGTGGCCGTCCCTTCACAAGGACGTGAAGAAGTACATGCTGGCCTGTCCCATCTGTGCCAGGAATAAGCCTACTCACCAACCACCTTCCGGGCTGCTACGTCCTCTGCCTGTCCCGTCTCATCCATGGTCCCACATCGCAGTGGATTTCGTTACCGGTCTCCCAGTTTCCAGGGGTATGTCAACCATATTAACCATTGTTGACCGTTTTTCCAAGGCCTGTCATCTGGTTCCCCTCAGGAAGTTACCCACAGCTTTCCAAACCGCTCAGCTCCTGGTCAAACATGTCTTCCGCCTGCACGGAATCCCACAGGAGAGCCTTTCCAATCGAGGTCCCCAATTCATCTCTCAGGTCTGGAAAGCTTTCTGTTCAGCTCTCAACTCTAAAATCTCTCTCACCTCTGGCTACCATCCTCAAACTAACGGTCAAACGGAGAGGATGAATCAGGAGCTTGAGTGCACTCTCCGTTGCCTCACCTCCAACAACCCGACTGACTGGAGTCAGTTTCTGGCATGGGTTGAATATGCTCATAACACCCAAAGATCTGCTGCTACCGGTCTGTCTCCCTTTCAGGTATCAATAGGCTATCAACCACCACTCTTCCCAGCAGACGAGAGAGAGATATCGGTCAAGTCCGTCCATCATCACATCCGTCGTTGTCACAGAGTGTGGAACGAAACCATCACTGCCCTCAACCGTACCTCTGTGGAGAATAAGAGATCTGCTGACAAGAAACGTTGTCCTGCACCTGACTATACCCCTGGGCAAGAGGTATGGCTATCTACTCGACACATCCCGTTAAAATCCATGTCCAAAAAACTCTCCCCCAGATTCATAGGTCCGTACAAGATCGCTCAGGTCATCAACCCATCTGCTGTCCGTCTGCACCTGCCACCCACTCTCCGCATACACCCCACCTTCCACGTCTCCCAGATCAAGCCAGTTCTGACCAGTCCACTTTGCCCTCCATCCGACTCCCCTCCACCCGCCCGGGACATTGATGGCCACCCTGCATTCACCGTCCGCCAGATCGTGGACTCCCGTCGTCGGGGTCGCGGTTGGCAGTACCTCGTCGACTGGGAGGGCTACGGTCCGGAAGACCGCACCTGGGTTCCTGGGTCCTTCATCCTGGATCCATCCCTCATTGAGGACTACAGGAACTCCCTTCCGTCCACTTCCTCTGGACCGCCAGGAGGCGGTGGTTGAGGGGGGGGGTACTGTTGGGATCTGGAGATCTGCCACCTTTCTCCAGCAGAGAGCGCCCTGGGTCTCCTGAGATGAAGCCACCTACACACCTGAGGCTGATTCACCTGATTAGGAGACCCACTACTTAAGCAGCGGCCAGACCTGTCTTCAGCGCCGGAGTGTTGACCAGTTTTGGAAAACCTGACTGAAGTCTGTAGCTCTGGAGGAGCTCGTGTTGGGAAACCTGCCTGCCTGCCCAGAAAAGCCAAACCTGAAGATCCTCAGTCTGAGTCTCCCAGCTAGTTCTCAGGGGAGAACTAGGAGAACAACTCAAGGTCTAACCTCGCTAGCCTGAAGCTAAGCTCTGCCGCTGCTGAGCTCTCTGCTGAATCCACAGTCTCTGGACCCAACCGGTTCCCTCTCTCCA
>NW_015152488.1:17412-19910 GCF_000732505.1 Cyprinodon variegatus
ACATGAGTCATTGATAGAGTTAATTAAAAAGTGATAAAATGCAGCAACATGTATCCAGCCGATGGCGGCTGACCTTTAGGGACACCCATCGCTAACCAAATCACTGCAACAACTGCCTTTTCAGATGTATGGCCTTGTATCCATTACAAACAACCATCAATAATAAAAACAATATGGATAACAAAAACATAATAAATAATAACATTAACACAATGATGATAGTACTGAATATAGAAAACAACAAACAACAGTAACCCACTGTAAATACAAGAGCTACAAGACCCCACCCGACCAGAACCTCCCCCAGGAGTGCTTCGCTGTGGTACATTTGTCAGTTGTTAAATGAAAGTAAGAGACTAACGGCTCCCAAGTTTATTCAAACTCCCTCAGCTTTTCCTTTAGAATATATCTGATTCTTTCCAGGTGAAGGGTGTCGGTCGGGCCTGATAGCCAGTGCTTAAAATTACAAACAACAAGCCAAACAAACAAATAAAAACAAAACCATAACAGCTATACACCGAGACAAATAAACAGCAAACATCTCATTTATAGCCGTTACAGTCAAAACCTGCCTTATGTTACTCTATAAAAGACTGGAACTCCACGCTGATCCAGTCATTTCCAACTGAGAAAACTTCCTGGATGCCGTGCCCCAAAGTCTGGGTTTTAAAAAGGAACAGAAAAGAAGGACAAAGAAGAGAGAGAGACAAGGCATCCAATACATTGGCGATCCTTGCTGCTACCATCTAATCCTAATCCCCACATTTCGAATTGATAAAGCTTCCTGGAAGGGAAGTGAAATGTCTTCAAACTTGGAAAATAAAGTTTTTTTTTTTTTTACTTTTTTAGAATGACTATGTCCTGCATGAATGAGAATCTCCACCAGCATATTGCACTCTGTTTTGGGAAGGACACACTCTTTACTTAGGAAACTTGAAGATTATAGGAATTATCTTTGCTTCAATTTGAAATGTGGACAAAAAAGGCTTGTTTCCAACAAACAAAGACTTGTTCCCAATATTAATGAGTACAGTCAGATAAACACAAACCAAACGAACATGCATAAAACAAAAAAAATCTGCAGCAGAGTCAGTGGTACTTCACACAACTTAATACTCTGAGCTTTGTACAGCAGCAGCTTCCTTCAATTGGAAGCTAAAACTACTTTTTACCCATTTAAACAGCAACTATTGCAAAGCTGCTCACTGAACACAGGAGCAGCAGAAGCATCAGACGGTTGCAAGTACCCAGTTTGATCCCCACAGCATTTACTCTTCAGCATTCACTGCCGTGCACTATTCTAGTATCAGAGCATCTGATCGACAGTCATGCTCCTCTAAATGATTAAGGTTAGGGTTTTCCTTCTATAAACGAACCTGGAAACCCTGAGGGGAAAAACCTAAAAGATAAACATGATTACAGATCAGATTAGAGAATAAATAAACTGTTCTGACAAACAGTACGAAGGCTGAGTCCATCCAGAACAGGAGATCCAGCTTCTAAAGTTCTCCAGGAGCTCCAAGCAGATTCCATTAAGCATGAAGGAGAAATCAGCTCAGGTTTTCCTTCCAGAAATAAAGAACCATGAACTCTCTGCTCTAGCTCTTCCTGAGGCTGAACAGAACCTGAGGAGCTACCAAAAGACCTCTGAGTTTTCTGTTAATTTCTAGTTTCTTCTATGGACTAGAATCTGTCGTCTCCATGGTGATGAGGTTTCATCCAGCTCTGTTGTGAAGGTCCAGGAGGTTCCTGCAGCGTCTGACTGCAGTCAGAGGAAGATCCTGCAGGAGAACAAAGAGAACCAGTCAGAACCTGAACTTAGATCCCAGTTTAAGAACAGATGAGCATCTGCAGAGCAGACTGACCAGAATCAGACTGAGGAAGAGGATGAAGATCTTCTCCAGGAGGGTTAAGCTGCTGGTTTGAATCCCTTTCTGCAGAGTTCCTGTCTGCATGAACATAGATCTGCTGCAGAGGACAGAACCTGGAGGAAGAATTAGATCAATTAAACATGTGATGGAGAGAAACTAAAGAACAGCAGGAAGTTCTTATCATTTCTGACTTACTTGCTGTTTTTAGGGAACTTTCTAAAGTAACACAGGAAACCAACCAAGAAGAAGAAGAAGAAAACAGCAGCAGGTAAACAGAGCAGCAGCCTGGAGCGCTGACCTGAAATTAAAGAAATAATGAAGACCTAAACAGAACCATCAGGTTTATAAAGGAGGCTGAAATGGTTCTGGTTGGACCTGCAGACTCACCAGTTCTAATGGTCTCTACCTCTGGGGTTGGACTGGTTCTCTGAGGAACTGTCTCTGTTAAAAGAATGAATGTCATGAAACCAGGAAAAGTCCATTATCCAGATTACAGGTGGTTTTAAGCTTTAATTTCTCTTTGAAGTCAATAAATTCCGTAAAAGTTCAAAAAATATCCACTGGACTTGGTTTCCAAGATTTGAAGACGTTTCGCCGCCTCTCCAGAAAGCTTTCTCAATTCAAATG
>NW_015152488.1:21048-25709 GCF_000732505.1 Cyprinodon variegatus
CCTTCCTGTAGTATTTGCCAAAAAAATAAATAAATAAACATGTCTTTAAAATCATGAAAGAAGGTAAATATAATATGAGATCTATTAATAATTATACAATTAAAAATTGAAATAAAAGTGAGAGTGCCCCATCTAGCTAAAGTAGGACAAAGTTTGACATAGATTTGGAGTCATTGGGTCACATGACCTGGAAGCTTTTGAAGAAAAGTCCCAACTTTTGCCTATAAAAATATCTTTAAAATTTAAAATAGCTTAAAATTGCATAAAAGTTAGTGTGCCTTACACATGTTATCTATTAGCATGATTTTATAAGATGAGGACTTTATTGATTTTTGTTTCTCAAGAGTGCTTGGTTCAAAGATTTGTTGACGGTCCCTAAATGCACCACCGAATGTGGGAGGAGGGAGCAGCTGAGAGACACTGGCCGACATTGGAGTCCCTCAGTGGGATCAATCCTTTGCTAGATCCCGCTGACATCCAACTTCAACCCAACTTCACCGCGGTCACCATCTCCCTCACCTCCAGCGAGCCACACAGAGTATGAACAGCAGAACAGAGTCAAATCAATGAAATTATAAACTAGTTTAAAACATTACAACAGGAATGATTTAGGAGCTGATAAAGAGCCGATTCCCCTTTTGCCTTTTAAGAAATGACATCATGGTGTCACTGTCATGATCTGGTCTGATTGCTCTACCTTTATTGGCTATTTCTTTCACCTGCTGTTTTCCCTCCTTGCAGCAATTACCATTTATTCCTCTCACCTGTTTCCTTTGGTTTATATTCTGTTCAGCCTGAGCATTTGGGACCAGATCATTATTTGTTTGCTGTCAGCCTGTTTTTTCAGTTTTATTCCAAGGTTCATGTCCTGGATCCTAGCGGCCAGTAGAAAGATGGTTTTGTGTCTGTCTGGTCTTCTGTTCCTCCACTGTTCCTCCCCTGCTGAGTCCTCACAGTTTTTGGCTCTATATGCGGGGAGGATCAGTTTTTATCCCAGTAAGCCTGGCTCCAAGGAGGAGACCAGTTTAAAGGTCCTGCATCAAGTGGTTCCACGTCCTGTCTCTGCTACCCTCTTCCACTGAGCCTGCCCGTCTGCACCTGATCCTGTCTGCTCCTGTGCTTGACCACCTGGTTACGCTTCTAGACTCTGTTTGCACTCTGAACCTGCCTGGGAGCTCTAGGAAGCCTGGATGCTGCCTGTTCTGTCTGTTCCTGCCTGTCCTGTATCCCTGACCAATATTGGCTTCCTGCAAGTCCTCTGGGACTACTGCACCGGGGACACTCTGGGTGATGGATGCTGCGTCTGCCTTCAGTCCAGCGGCTGGATTGGGCCCCTTTCCAGGGAGATGGACTGGACTGTTGAACCAGGTAAGTGACTCACTGAGATCATCATCTTCAGGCAGGACAGGGGGATAAGCATCTCCCTGAAATGAGTTTGTAGAACTTGGGATGTCTGAAATACTAAAAATGTTACTTTTCTGAACGTATAAAAATCGATTTGAAAAATCAAGAAGCAATGTTTTTTCATTTTCCAGCAAATATTTATTTCAAAAGTGCATCACAATTGGAAAATATATTTTCAAAGCATGTAACAATGTGGTCCCTTTGCCAATTTCCACTTCAATACTTTGCTTTGTAACAAAGTTCTAAAGAGAACTAAATTTAAACTAAAAAATATTTTCAAGATTTTATGGGAGACAGTCTTCTGATGATGGGGATACATGCAGCTCCATGTGTTCATGATAACATTTCCCAAATCATTCTTTTAGGTGTATCGATGTTGAGTTTAGCTAAAAATACATAAAATATTCTTCTACAAACCCTTTTTTCAACACAATAGTTACAAAGATTAAAAGTTAGATGATTAGGCTATCACCAAAGCAATGCAGCTAATACAATGTAGCAAATGTCTATCACACAGCTCTATTTTGACTCAAAAGATGCCATAGTTAGAAAGCAAATAAAAAATGTAAACCATCGGAGAGAATTTATTTACCAGGCTGGATAAACTGGTCTGTATGACAGCTAAATGCAGAATAAAGTTTTTCTCAGCTTGGTTTGGTACTGTACTCAATTTTAATTACTAACATGACATGACATGACACCTCAGAGTTATATTTGCATAACTCTATTAAGAGCTAAGTTAACACTTTCTTTGAACAAAGTCTATTAACACCATATTATTTAAAACTTTTCAATTTTCTGTGGAAGCTTAATAGCAGCTCAAATTAAATCCAGCAGTTTTTACCTTCAACAGGAATCCAGACCAAAAACCAGCAGATGATTAAAGTCAGACATGTTGAACGGCTGAAGAGAAGCTGGTGGAGAAATGATGCTGCTGCTTCTACCATCACAGTCTGCACACACGCTGACACAACCTTTCTATGTAGAGAGACAGGAGCGACTGAGGGTTAAGTATTTACATGATGACGTAACACCCCCACTGTAACTACTCTGTCATTCAGTCACCTGTGACCTAGTTTGGTTTTGCTTTGGATTCTTTCTAATGGATTCCATGGTTTGTGTTAAATATAACCTAACCCTGACGTCAAAACAGCACTAAAAATAGTTTGGGATAATAAAGAACAATTTAGTCAATAAGAGCAGCAATAATTCACCATATTTCACTCCAGTAAAGATATAAAAAAAAGCATTCAATAAATCACTCCAAAAAGGGTAGAACAGAAAATGACACTGAAGTAATGAGTAACTGATCATAACATTGGATTGGATATTCAAAATGATACTATTGGGCAAAGATATTAGGTTGAGTGTTAGTCTGGTATTTTAAAGACTCAAATACAGACTCTACAGACTAGACTCAAATAAAAAAAGAATAATTAAAGTGTTAAACAAAGGCAGAAGGAACTTCTTTACCAATATTTTATTTAGATTTTGGTCAACATAAAACTTATTTGTTACTACAGCAGGTAATGTACATGGTAGAAAATGGTAAAGTACTACCATTGTTAACAAGTATCTACTGGTTACTGGAAAATTATCTGACTTAAAGAAAAAGATGGGAAATAACATTAAACAATGAAACCAATTAAAAAATAATTCACAGACAAACTCTTAGAATACATTATCAGACTAAATTATGATAAATAAAATAAATAAATAAATAAATAAATAAATAAATAAATTTTCAGCAGAGCTTTTGAAATAAAATACAGACTCTAGAAATAAATCACTGAACATTCTTTATTTTCCAATAAACAGTCACTTATTGACTCTTCTTCTGTGGTTCAGTGCTGTTAACTGGCAGTGAGAGGGTCCTGGGTTTGAATCTTGGTAGGGGGTATTTCTGCATTGAATTTGCCTGTTCTCTCTTTAGGTGTGGGTTCTCTCAGGGTACTCCAGGTTCCTCATAGCCTTTAAACACAGTTAGGTTATTGGTATCTATATTGACCTTTGGTGAGTTGGTGTGTGTGCATGGTTTTATCTCTGTGTTGTCCAGGATGTTTACCACCTCATGCCCATACACTGCTGGAGAAATGGAACCTTCTTCCGAATCAACTACATCCCCCATGGATGTTATTCAACCATGTGGGATGGATTACATGGATCCATTGTACAGTTGAATGGTTTTACAGGGAGTATTAGGGAGGTACTAATTTGAATTTTCTTTTTGAAATATCTGTTTTCAGTGCACTTTGCGTGGAAGTGTTTTTTTTCTTTCTTTTAGCTCTAATTTACACTTTTGTGTTAAAAAATAACACAGTTTTTGTAAATATTTTTTAGCCTGATGTCTTTATCTGCATGGTAATATTAATCAGTTAATTCATTCAACTTTAGGATCATATCAGCTGAGGAGATCGAGCCAGATATCTGATTGCATTGGACTAAAAAATACTGGATCTCTAGATTAGATTCAGGAGGGGTTCGTCAAGTAGAAAGTATGCCACAGCATAGCAGGTTTAAGGTTTGACCAATCAGAGCAGAGTGACTCACACAGGCGACTCCCTCCATGTTTCTGCTGCTTCCTGTCTACGCAGACAGCTTCAGTCATGCAGCTCTAACACTTTTAAAGAGTTTAAATCATCAAGGAAAGTTAAGATCTGACAAATCAAGTCTTCTGATATATGAACCCTTTCGTTCTAAAGTATGGTGCTGTACTGATAAATGCACAGCCTAGCATTCTGTCTATTTATATATCTGAGCTTTTTTTATTCTTCTGGCTTCCTTTTTAACCCAACGGACTAAAGCAGCATTTAGGATCTTACTGAAAGAAAACAAATATGAGTCAATCAGGTAGTGAAGCAAACTGAGGATCATACTCATTAGGCTTTAAAGGCTGCAATACTGTACATCACAGCCTAGAGAAGTAGAAACTGAAACAAGCCAGTGACAAATATGAGCCCTAGTCTGATCCAACACAAAAACAATTAACAAACTCTAAAGTTTGTTTTAATGTTGAAATAAAATGAATATCAGGTTCTGTTTTACAAGGGTTTTCAGAACTATTTTTTTTTTCGCATTATCAGTTGTCATGAAGGTTTCATACAAACAACAAAAACTATTTGACGACTTTAGAATGATTTAAAATTGACATGGAAAGCCACAGATGAGTTTTTAGGTGGATGGGGAGGTGAACCTGCACAGATGTTTCTCTACACTATACCAGCTACTGGGTTTGATGTTCCATGTCTTCCTTTCCT
>NW_015152488.1:25860-29322 GCF_000732505.1 Cyprinodon variegatus
ATCTATGCTCTGTATCTCAGCTATCCTGTGAAGTGTACCACCTTTTTTGAGTTCATTCAAATGTTTTACTAAAGCTAGAAGATGAAAGAAAGAAAATCAAACCGAATTTTCAGACTGAAAAATGAGCTGGTGTAGATGGGGTTTGCTGTTGCCAGGCTAATGCATAAGGGCTTTTTTTCTAGTTTTTCAGTTCTATTTCTTCACCTACCTTATATAAAAAATGAAATCTACAGTTAGCTAAGAATAGGGAAACTTCATATTAGACATCCTTGTTTTGATTAAATGTAAAGGCAAACTAAAGAGAGGCCTCAAATATAAAGGTTTGATTTGGAGCTTTTCTTTAATTATTAGAATATTCAATCTTTTTTTAATTTCAGAGAGCCTTAGTTGTGTTTGATTTCCTGTAGGTTTATGTCAGTATGTTGGAAAGTAATAGAATGATTTTTATAGTTGGTCAAAATGTAGCTATACTGTCAAGCATTGTGTAGTGGATCCTTCTACCTCCACCACAAAGTTTGTTTAGTTTCATATTTCATATTTAGTTCCACATTTAGTTTGGTATTTCATTTAGATGTATATTTTCTAATGGTTGCACACTTTAGTTAATGTCTGAATGGTTTAACCCTGACTTCTTTATTTCTTTGAGGTTCTGCAAATGCAGATCAGCTGGAGGAGGAAGCCAAGAACAAACCACTTTCCCAAGAACTGAGAGGGGAATTTTGTTTTAGTTTATTTTAATTATTTTGTAACCTTAATATTCAATTATTTGTGCTAAGTTTTTTTGTTTTTGTTGTAGTTTTGAATGGACTTTTTTTTATTTGATTAATCTGTTATATTGTGCCTCCCTCATGTGGCAAGTTTAGATTATTCCACCGCTACTTAAGCAACTTCTGTTCTTTATCAGTAGGTGAGTTTTTATTTGAGTTCCTGTTCAGTTGACCTCAGTTGAGTTGGACCCAAATCCATGCGATTTATTATTTAAGCTATTTTGTATTGCTTTTGAGCCTTTGTTAAATAATTTTGACAATATTAAATGAAAGTTGTTTTTTTTTATTTTTTATTTTGGAACACCTTTTGTCCTTATTCAAATCTGGTCCCTCAAAGATGGATGCCTGTTTTCTCGTTTGAGTAAAGCTTTAAAGACTTCACATATATTGTAAACTGGTCTAAATCTACAATAGCAAACTCAAATAGCAAACTCATTATGATGGCATGTTTGAAAACTGCTACTGAAGTCTTTAGGTATTCTTTTGCTATGTAGGTGTATACCAATACATCAGACTATTGTGGATGGAGGAAAACATAAGCATTTGGTTAGTCATTATCTTAAGATTGTGATGGTTTTTGTTGATACCAAATGACCACTAAATTAATTAGCCTCATAAATATCAGAATTCTCACTGCACATTATTCACTAATACACACAATAGAGTATTTTTTTGTGGAAATTTAATAATACGGCAAAAATGCATCTTAAAGTGTCATTTTCTATGATGTCTTTTTGTCTTTTTAAAAACTATAGTTTATGCTGAAAGAAACACTTCTGTATTTTCTGCAGTTGAAGTGAATAAAAAATGGAAATAAATCTTAGTTTATTGTTGTGTTAGCATTACTTAACTAAACAGAGAAATAAATGAACCAAACTATCTAATAGGGGAATCATTTTTATGTTGAAACAGGCCTACTGCAACCTTCTCATATTGTGTGTGTGTTGTACAGCAGCAGATGTGAAAAACTGGCTGTATTCATTATGCTTCATTAGGTGATTTCATTTAAGCTAATTCAACTTTTCTCCTATGATTGGTCAAGACTGACAGGCTTCTTCCCTCTATCAGAAAAGGAAAACAGTCGTCATAGCAACACAGTGACGTCCAATGTGGCTGTAGCTATGTGGATGACAAGAAGTCCAACATTTGCCCCCTTCTTAAAAATAAACTTATACAGTGAAATAAAACCTTCCCTTTTGGATTTAATAACATCCATTTCTGTTTTCCTTTCTTGTGATTTTCTGTCAAAGTGATGCAGCAACCCTCACCATCACACCGGCTCCCAAATTCCAGTGAGGCCCATTCCTGTTTGGTATTGGGATCATTGGGCCTATGAAAAATGATTCTCAGAGGTTAAGTATTTGGAGATACTGATTTAGTTAAGTCTCAGGAGAAGAGTGATCAGCAGCCAGCTCCTTCTATGCCTCAGCAGGTGATCCAGATGACCAGACACAGGTGTGCTGATCAACTCACTACTGCCCCCTAGGTAACTGCAGCCTCCAGAAAACACCATTCAGACAGAACATAGATCCAGAGAACCTGACACTCTTTTAGTCATGACTTTACCAAGTATTTCTTTAAGAGTTTTATCATGTCTACATTACTAGATTAATTGATTAATTAATCAAAACTGACGTTTTTTCTCATGACAGAAAATAAAGCTTAATAGGCTAAGATCATAACCAGGTGGGGAGGCCTGTTTTATTAGATGTTGTTCTGATCCCACCACATGGAGACTCATCTTTGTCAGGAATCAGACAGAACTTAGTATTTTTACATAAAAAAAAGAGGAGTAGGGAGAGAAGTGTAAACAGATGGCTTTAACTTATATTAGACAGCTGAACAGTGACATCTAGTGCCCAAGGTTTGATACTGCAGAAAACAAAGTATCCATAAAACTTCTTTTTTCTTTACTGAGGTATAATCTGCTCCTACCTGCTCATTCCAGTTTAGATGATCCCCTCATGTTATCTGTTTACACCAAAGCTAGGGTTTAAATAAATACAGAACAGCTCAGTTTTTAAAAAGCAGAGGATTTTTAGAATGAATAAGAAGTTTCATAATGAATGTTGTAAACAAACAAACAAACAAACCTCCTGTCATTTTTCCACCCACTGACCAGTCCCAGTCGTACTGTTATGTCTGACTCATACGAAGCCTCTACTTGATGCATGATGGTGCTGAATGCAGAGTTGCAGAGACATTTTGACAGAAAATAATTAAAACCTGATAGAGTCCATGCAGAGTTTCTGTTTGATTCTTTTATCCTTCATAAAGTCAATGTGTGTGATTCCTCAGTGAGCCATGCTGAAATGAGCAGAGCCACAGCTGATGAGCAACCTGTGATAATTATCTAAACCCTCCAGTTATTGGCATGCACAGGAAAAATAAGAAAAGATCTTTGAAAATGTTTATCTTACTGCAATGATAGTAAATGAGATAAAATATAAGGAAAAATCTTTGTCTCATTTTTTCCCTCACATTTCGCAAATGACACAATGTATTTAAAAGAAGAAATGGAGAGTGGATACGAAATAAAGGAGAGAGAAAGAGAGAGACAAAAAAACCCATCAGAACAATCGAAATAATAAAGTATATACAAATATACCGACTTCAAAAATGTCCAAACAGACAAAATCATCAAAACTAAAACAGCATGACTCCTGCAAAACAATCTATAAATTTATCAACAAGG
>NW_015152488.1:30552-33158 GCF_000732505.1 Cyprinodon variegatus
CATTATTTGAATGTCAGCAGACAGCAAGAAGCCTCCCAGATCTCCAGATGCATTTGAGATATCAAAAAAGTACTCCAGAATGTTGTTCAGCATGGGGGTGAGTAGAAAATGAAGGCTAATCATGTTTTGGGTGTACTATTCCTTTAATGAAATACTTGGTAAAGACTACAAAAGTGTTATGTTCTTTGGAACTACTGTACAAGACATCCTGAAAGACAATTCTTCCACTTCCTTCCTCCCTTCTCTATGACCAGATCCCTACACTCTCTTCTCTCTTTCCCACTACAAAGCTTTGATTGAGAAGCCCAGGGTGATGGAGTGCTAATGCCGAGTGTTAGCTGCCCTCCTAGAGCAGCTCTTTCAGAGAACAGCTCTAAGTGAGAGCTTCTTGCCACAGAAAGCTCTGTCTCTCTCCTCAGACTGACCAACAGACTTGTTCCCTTTATAGTCATATTAATTTTGTCAGAAGAAACTTGTCAGATGAACCCTAATCTGTCCTCATGGAGCAATGAGAGTTGGAAGCTCTCTCAGAGAAAATGAGCTCCCTCTCTTCTCATGTCCATCACCAGATTTGTGAGATACATATTATATCTCCTAGGCTTAGTAGATCTTTAGTAGTAGTTTCAGGTCATGTTTTGCTGCAGTATCAAAGCTTGCGCACTAGATGTCACTGTTCAGCTGTCTAATATAATTTAAAGCCATCTGTTTACACTTCTCTCCCTACTCCTCTTTTTTATGTAAAAATACTAAGCTCTGTCTGATTCCTGACGGCAAGGGTTGCTGCGTCACTTTGACAGAAAATCACAAGACAGGAAAAAGAAGGGGGCAAATGTTGGTTTTTATGTCAACTACATAGCTACAGCGCATTGGATGTCACTGTGTTGCTATGACGACTGCTTTGCTTTTCTGATGGAGGGAAGAAGACTGTCAGTCTTAAACAATCATAGGAGAAAAGTTTAATTAGCTAAAATGAATTGACCTAATGAAGCATAATGAATATGGCCAGTTTTTCACACCTGCTGCTATACAAAATACAAACTATGAGAAGATCGCAGTAGGCCTGTTTCAACATAAGTGATGATTTCCCTATTAGATAGTTTGGTTCATTTATTTCTCTGTTTAGTTAAATAGTGTTAACACAACAATAAACTAAGATTTATTTCCATTTTATTAACTTCAACTGCAGAAAATACAGAAGTGTTTCTTTCAGCATAAACTATAGTTTTAAAATGCACTAACAAATAACCAAAAAGACACTTTAAAATGCATTTTCCCCCTATCATTAAATTTCCAAAAGAAAAGTATTATGTTGGTCTGCATTAGTAAATTAGTATACTGTGCAGTGACAATTCTAATATTTGAGGCTAATTATTTTAGTGGTCTTTTGGTATCAACCAAAACCATCACAATCTTAAGATAATGACTGATTAATTATGTTTTCCTCCATCCACAATAGTGATATATTGGTATACACCTATATAGCAAAACATAGAATACCTAAAGACTTCACCAACAATTTTTAAACATGCCATCAAAATGCCACAATTCAGTTTACTACTGTAACTTTGGAACAGTTTGCAATATATGTGAAGTCTTTAAACCTTTACCCTAATGAGAAAACAGGCATCCATCTGTGAGGGACCAGATTTCTGAATAAGGAGAAAAGGTGTTCCAAAATAAAAAAAACAACAACTTTTATTTAATATTGTCAAAAATATTTAACAAAGGCTCAAAAGCAATACAAAATAGCTTAAATAATAAATAGAATGGATTTGGGCCCAACTCAACTGAGGTCAACTGAACAGGAACTCAAACCAAAAAACTGACCTACTGATAAAGAACAGAAGCTGCTTAAGTAGCGGTGGAATAACCTAAACTTGCCACATGAGGGAGGCACAATATAACAGAGAATCAATAACTTTGAAAAAAAAATGTCCTTACAAATTAAAACATAAATAAAACAACTTAGAAAAAATAATTGCATATTAAGGTGACAAAATAGCTAAAGTAAACTTAAACAAAATCCCCCCCTCAGTTCTTGGGAAAGTGGTTTGTTCTTGGCTTCCACCTCCAGCTAATCTGCATTTGCAGAACCTCCAAGAAATAAAGAAGTCAGGGTTAAACCATTCAGACATTAACTAAAGTGTGCACCCATTAGAAAATATACATCTAAATGAAATACCAAACTAAATGTGGAACTAAATATGAAATATGAAACTACACAAACTTTGTGGTGGAGGAAGAAGGATCGACCACACCATCTTACAATACAAGAAAAATGTGTGACAGTATAGCTACATTTTGACCAATTTTAAATTATTATTGTTGCTTTTGAAAACATTATTGAATATTCTAATAATTAAAGAAAAGCTCCAAATCACACACTGTGTAAAACAAGGGCATATTTAAGACCTCTCTTTAGTTTGCCTTTACATTTAATCAAAACAAGGATGTCTAATCTGAAGTTTCCTTTTTCTTAGCTAACTGTAGATTTCCTTTTTATAAGGTAGGTAAAGAAATGGAACTGCTGAAAAAAAGCCTTTAAATGGAAACTGTTAGGATTCCAGATTGTGTGTGTGCGTGTATGTGGGTTGTTTTTGTGTTTT
>NW_015152488.1:35299-38376 GCF_000732505.1 Cyprinodon variegatus
TGTGCCTTCAAGTCGTTGCCCATAGGAAGACGTTACTTGGATATAACCTAACCGAATATCTTCAGAACGGCTCCAAATGACACAAAACTCATATGGGTGAGTAGAACATGATGTAATGATGTCAAATCAAGGGCCCAATGTAAAAAAAAAACGGCGTTCCCCTTTAAGGCTAATATTTAAATTATCAGCAAAAATGTGGGCCAGAATTTTATAATGATTGAATAATAATGTTATGGGCTCCAATTATCTAAGTGGAAGGGCTCTTTTGCTAGTTTCAATGAATTACAGAGATTTTCAGTAGAGATAAACTCAAAGAAGGCTTCGTATATCAGGGTTCTAACATCCTTCTAAAAGAAATATAATATAAGGGCATGTTAAGAGCTTTATCCATTTCCTCGATACTCAAAGGTAATTTGATGATCTTATTAAAATCTTGGTTAATTTTATTGCATGCTGTTCAGAAACCTGTCAGTTGGATCCAGCTCATGTCCCTATAGCCGCTGCTATGAACAATATAGTTTCCATAATCCTTTGCATGGCAGGATGCAGCTATAGACAAAGCCAACCTCCTGGAGTTTAACTAAAATAGATGATTTCCTCACCTGTACTCTGAGTGACACATGCTAATGTCCTTTCATAACAAAAGTCTTCTTGTGTAACTTTGTGGTTCTTTTCCTGATGGCTGTAGTCCCAGTGTGACCAGCATCATTCATCTCTGTTCGCTGCGCAGTGACGTCCATAAGGATGAAGGCTGTCTGGATTCAGCACAGTGGTCCACAGCTCCTTTCCTACCTGGATGGAGTCCTAAAGGTCGACTCCATGGAGACAGGAAAAGGAGGGAGGAGCTACAATTTAAGGTGTTGGGATCGAGACTCAGGCACCTCAAAAAAACATTTTGGAAACAGCTGATTTCTACTTCTGCTGGCTGTGTGGTCTGTTCCCTAAAAGCCCCGCTAGAGTGGGCCAGAATATTAGGTAGAAAGGGGGTAAAGCCAGAAGTATAAAAGCTGCAGAGGTTGTGTGTCTGCAGCATGGATTCTGTGCCTTGAATCAAATGAAGAATTTTATTTAATCTGAAAAGAAGAAAAAAGGTCTTTTTTTGTGACCCCAGTGAAACTGATGATATTGGAGATTCTTTACAGAAGGAACAAAATTGTTGTAGAGCAAATCCTCAACGCTTCAGTATCTTGATGCTGTATCTCCAGATATCGTCTGTTTGTCACATTCTAAATCTCCTGAAATCTTTATTACCGTATTTGCTTTAGTTCTCTCTTCCTTCCACTGTTTTCCATCAACATGCATTGAAGCAGCACTGTGTTCAGTCAGCTTCACACCACAGAAAGAGTCAGACACAAATTATTACCCAACCATCTTTCATTTTATTCATATAAAAGAAAGTATTGAGTTTGTGTAAATAAATTATTGAAATGAAGTTTTTTTTTCCGCAACACTTTGTCTCATGACATTTCTGNTAGACGAATATTTTATGTAGTTTTGGCTAAACTCAACATCGATACACCTAAAAGAATGATTTGGGAAATGTTATCATGAACACATGGAGCTGCATGTTTCCCCATCATCAGAAGACTGTCTCCCATAAAATCTTGAAAACATTTTTTAGTTTCACTTTAGTTCTCTTCAGAACTTTGGTACAAAGCAAAGTATTGAAGTGGAAATAGGTTCCACATTGTTACATGTTTTAAAAATATATTTTCCAATTGTGATGCACTTTTGAAATAAATATTTGCTGGAAAAAAAAAAAACATTGCTTCTTGATTTTTCAAATCGATTTTTATACCTTCAGAAAAGTAACATTTTTAGTATTTCAGACATCCCAAGTTCTACAAACTAATTTCAGGGAGATGCTTATCCCCCTGTCCTGCCTGAAGATGATGATCTCAGTGAGTCACTTACCTGGTTCAACAATCCAGTCCATCTCCCTGGAAAGGAGCCCAATCCAGCCGCTGGACTGAAGGCAGACGCAGCATCCGTCACAGAGTGCTGCAGTCCCAGAGGACTTGCTGGAAGCCGATACTGGTCAGGGATACAGGACAGGCAGGAACAGACAGAACAGGCAGCATCCAGGCTTCCTAGAGCTCCCAGGCAGGTTCAGAGTCCAAACAGAGTCTAGAAGCATAACCAGACAGACACGCACAGGAGCAGACAGGATCAGGTGCAGACGGGCAGGCTACACAGACGGACAGGAGAGGAACAGGAGACGAGACAGACACAAAAACCTCTTTCCACTTGGAATAAAACTGAACAGACAGGCAAATAATGATCTGGTCCCAAATGCTCAGGCTGAACAGAATATAAACCAAAGGAAACAGGTGAGAGGAATAAATGATAATTGCTGCAAGGAGGGAAAACAGCAGGTGAAAGGAATCGCGAATTAAGGTAGAGCAATCAGGCCAGATCATGACACTGTCGCCATAATGTCACTTCTTAAAAGGCAAAAGGGGAATCGGCTCTTTATCAGCTCCTGTAATCATTTCTGTTGTAATGTTTTAAACTAATTTATAATTTCATTGATTTGACTCTGTTCTGCTGTTCATACTCTGTGTGGCTCGCTGGAGGTGAGGGAGATGGTGACCGCGGTGAAGTTGGGTTGAAGTTGGATGTCAGCGGGATCTAGCAAAGGATTGATCCCACTGAGGGACTCCAATGTCGGCCAGTGTCTCTCAGCTGCTCCCTCCTCCCACATTCGGTGGTGCATTTAGGGACCGTCAACAAATCTTTGAACCAAGCACTCTTGAGAAACAAAAATCAATAAAGTCCTCATCTTATAAAATCATGCTAATAGATAACATGTGTAAGGCACACTAACTTTTATGCAATTTTAAGCTATTTTAAATTTTAAAGATATTTTTATAGGCAAAAGTTGGGACTTTTCTTCAAAAGCTTCCAGGTCATGTGACCCAATGACTCCAAATCTATGTCAAACTTTGTCCTACTTTAGCTAGATGGGGCACTCTCACTTTTATTTCAATTTTTAATTGTATAATTATTAATAGATCTCATATTATATTTACCTTCTTTCATGATTTTAAAGACATGTTTATTTATTTATTTTTTTG
>NW_015152488.1:40616-43158 GCF_000732505.1 Cyprinodon variegatus
AAATACTGTGCATAACTTTTCGTACGATTTCATACGGACTGATAATGAGAATATGTTGGATGATCAGATGTTCTGGATTTATCTCCAAGAAGAAGAAAAAGAAAAGATTTCAGAGCAGAAAAGAAACTCATATTTTCTAGTGAATGACTTGGGCCTATATAATCGCTTCTAAAGTCAGGAGACTCTAAAGTGTTTCATACTAGAGTCAATCATCCAAACATTTACATCTTCGTGCTACAGCAACTCAGAGCTGACAAACTAGTGGCTCTATGACTATCATGACTGCAGCGAGTTCGGCTTATATGAAATCTATGTTTCACACAGAGCAATGAACTGCTATTTATAAAATGATCTATATAAAAAATGTCATCATTATTTAATAATAGGTGATGCAATCGTAGATAAATCCATTTTGTAGCATAGCAGCCTCCATGTTGGGGGTTCATGTTGCTGCAGTCTGAAGTCTGATCATTGCAAAAAAAAACTATAAACTGTAGTTTTCAGGGGGACAAAACCTGGAAGATACAGATCTAGTGCCCCTAGTGACTAAAAGTTATGCAGTGCTGCTGTAAGTGTTTTAGTGTTAATTTAGTTTGTTTCTATTATTTAGCTTTTTCTTTATTAACGTTTAATGTAACTAATCTGGCTCCATGTGTATTTCTGTATTTCATACAGTTGTTGTTTCAACCATCTACATTAGGTTGCATCTGTTTAATTATGATATTAGAAGCAGATCTGATTATCAGACTAAGCTATGATGTTTTTGTTTTTTTAGTAAATATTAAATGTTTGTTCTGGATGTCTTTTTATACAGGATGTGCAGTTATTAGATCAGACATTTATATTTTTAGATATTATTCATTTTATTACATTTAAATTGATTGGTGTAGTTACGTTTTTTTTTTTTACTTTGCTCCACTTAAGGCACTTTAACGACACAGAATAATGATGAGTAGAAGATCAGAACCTGACTGATAGCTGCAGATGATTTGTTAAAGAAATGTTAAACAGAAAATGTCTTTATTAGACGAAAGTTTGTTTGATGCTCTGCAAATGAAATTTGCTGCTTTATTTTATTGCATAAAAATAAAAAAAGTTAACCACAACAATCCTGTTTTTGCTTTAATATATTGGTTTTATGATGGAGAATATTTATTAAAATACTGAATTTTGAAAAAAAAAAAAATTTCAATGTTTCAAATATTTTTTTCTTTATGTTGAAATTATATTTCAGGAAGAAAACATATTTTTAGTCCATTCTTTATTTTTATAATTTTCCTCCCTGTGAATCAGTCGCTCTCCTAGTCCAGGAGACGATCATGATCACCCGTTCCATTAAACATCTGAAATAATTTCTAACTCTGGATATTTATTCATTTTTGGTTTAAAAGTTTAAAAATGTTCTCACAATGTTCTCTTACTTTTGGAAATTGTACAGAAATAACAGAAACTAAAGCAAATCTGAGGAGTTATGTGGAAGTTTTTGTTAAACAAGCATAAACGAGTCATAGTCGATGAGTCATAGTCGATGAGTCATAGTCACACAGCTTGGTTTTTAAGGGGTCCAATACTGATTCAAAGCACAGTTGATCTGAAGACTTTGCTTCTCTTGATCTATAAAATCTAATAAATCAAGATTAGATATTGTCTGCATGGAAAGAGGTTTGGATCAGAAATCCCATTGAGAGAAATCATTTTTTTTATTGCTTCAAGAAAACAGGATTCTGCCGCCACGTTTACTCTACACACTAAATCTAATCTGGGTGTTAAGTGTTGGTTTTCAGCCATAAACAGAATCATTTACCCCAAAGTGTCTACTTTATACACTTTGTTTTTCAAAGTTCCTGTTGGCCATTATAGGTTTTCAGTTTCAGCACCAGTAGGGCTGGACAGTTCCCCCTGGTCCCTATTGGCTGGCATCAAGGGAAAACATTATTTATACTTAATGAAAACAAAAACACAAACTAAAATGAGATTCCTGTTTTCCCCGTTACATTAATAATTAGTCAATAATGAATTCATTATGAGTTGCAGATAATATCAGGAAGTGGGTATTGCTGTAGGGAAGAAAAAAGCCTTTCCTCACTCTACATGTATAATTATAAAACCTTTAGTCGAGATAATATGTTCCCTAATCGTTTGGCTGGAAACAGCCTTATTAGATAGAAAGCGGCAGTCATTGCCTCTTCTATGTTTATACAGAAACATCTTCGGCTCTGAGGACGTTTTAATTATTCTGAGAAAACTCAGAATCTTTTCCTGGACTTGTTAAACACCAATAAATTAAACATGACCTAATATTGAGCTGCATCATCATTACATTTAAATTTAGGTTATTCTTTTCTGTTTTACATGGTGTTTCACAAGAATATCAACAAATTTATTCAGTAATTATTTAACTTTCTCTGCTTTGTTTTCAATTTCCATTTTATAGCTTTTTAGAATCGCCCTGGATTTCTTTCTTTAATATGTTCAATCTGAATGTGAAACTATAAACATATTAATGTCTGTTGTATGAGGATGGTGAATAACATTGCAAAGA
>NW_015152488.1:45793-48820 GCF_000732505.1 Cyprinodon variegatus
TCAAATGTTGACTTTATTTTAAATAAACACACATACATTCCAGTGGATGGGGGCCTGGAAGCTATCAGCTTAGATTTTTGGCACAACATCCAATCAGTTTTGCTTCATTTTTTTTTTTTTTACATTTGTAATTTAAAAACATTGGATATTTAGAAATCATGTTTATAACAAAAATATTTTTCCTGTATTTTTAAAAATGATGGCGTTAGATTTCCTATTTGAACATGTGAAGAAGCTTTCAGCCAATCACATCAGTGTGGATTGATGTTGGCTTCATTTATTGTTCGGTCTCTCCCAGCGCGAGCGGTGTGTTGTTTTTTCGTTTTGTTCTTTTTAACATCTGGAAACGTTCCACGACGTGTAGGAAATCAAACAACCCCTTTGATTAGCAACCTGTGTTTTGGTAAAAAAAAATCACGCATGCGCATATTCTGTTGTACAACTCTCCGATCGTCACCTGGTTCGTTTCCGAGCTGTTTTTGTGCCGTTAAATGTAAACAGACTGGAATGAAAGCCATCTACCAACACTCCTTTATATTTCTGATGGACATGAGGACATTTTCTAGCGAGAGGAGAAGCAGGAACCGCAGAGGTCAATGTTTTGAAGGATGGCCGCTGCAGAGAGCTCCAGGCTCCGAGGAGAAGAGAGAGAAACTGGGGGAGAAGATCCAGAAGCCAGCATGGATGGATGAGGAACACCAGAGAGGCTCTAAGGAGCAGCTTAGAGCACTTTGAATCCTGCTGCTAAGGCAGCTACAGTTGCTAAACCTGTTAGGCTGGTTGCCAGGCAACAGAAGCTCCGCCCAGCTTTCAACCTTTATAAGTAGTGACAGGATAAACAGAAACAGTTGACGCAGAGCAGAAGGAGCAGAACATGTTGGGACTTATTGTGGATCTGATGGAGTCTCTGCTCAGGTTTCCCTTCTGGACCTCCACCTTCTGCCTCTACCTGTCCTGGACTCAGGTTCAAGGTAAACCTCTGCTTCACTTCCCTCTGCTGCTTAGCAAAAAGTACTTTATTCCAGTATACTAATAGTGCACTAATATCATACTTAAAATCAGGCAGTGCACTTAGAGTTGACTTATTCTAAACTATATTTCATATACTTAACAATTGTCCCAATTTAGTTCGAAGAAGTATTACTTTAGTAATACTTCAAGAACACTAAAAGTACATTGTTTGGTATACTTTCTAAACTTATACTTAAGTATTCTTTATAGAATTTACTTCAAGTATACTACTTTTTGCTGCTTCATCTCACCTCCCGTTGCTCACATTAAACATGGAGAGAAACTAACTCTGAGCAGTAATTACTAGTTAAAACCTGGAAGTTTAGACCGTTAACAGAGGTGTGAAAGACTGTATTACATATGGTAATAGTACATATTACATATAATACATACTGTATTATATATATATATATATATATATATATAATTGCAAATAAAGTCAGGCAGTAAGGGGATAACAATTTAGACAAAAAAGGATTTATTTCTCAACAGTTTTGCTTCTTAACACAACATTAGTAAGTGTAGGGGGGTGCTAATCCAGCAATCTGATTCCTGTAAATAAAACCAAGGGACATAGCAGACGGGTCAGATTGGAAATTGGAATTGGAATATTTAATTGTTATTAATGAATATTATCATAATTTAATTTCCATTTTGGATTCATAAAATATTATTGAATTTAATTAGTGAGTCATCTCTGTGATCTGCTCTAAAATGATCTTATTACATCACGGCAGGTAATGAAGGTTCTGAAACAGTTCAGATCTTTNATTAGATTAGATTACATTACATTACATTACATTAGATGAGCTTTATTGATCTCACAGCGGAGAAATTCACTCGTCACATATTGGCATAGAAGTTAAAGAAGGTGCAAACAAGGAGGAAAAAGGTGCATTAAGAATAAGCATTATATATACAGTATATCCAGGTATATACAGTATATCAAGATAAATAGGGTTAAGGTGCAAATGTACATGTATTGCACTAAATGAAAAACAAAATAAAAATAAGAAATAAAAAAATAAGAAATAAAAATATGTACAATCTGGATGGCTTATATACAGGGGGAGGAATATTGCACATTCAGCATATTGCACAGGATATTGCACAGTCAATAAATAAAAAACTATAATGTAGCTGCACAGTGGTTTTTACAGGAGTTATTGTGGTTGTAGTGCATTATTATAGAGTCTGGTGGCAGCAGGGATGAATGACCTGCGGTAGCGCTCCTTCTTACAGACAGGGTGTCTAAGTTTCTGACTAAAGGAGCTGCTCTGGTCCTCTACAGAATGGTGCAGGGGGTGAGAGGTGTGATGTCCATGATGGATGTGAGTTTGGACAGCATCCTCCTCTCAGCCACTTCCTCCACCGAGTCCAGAGGGCAGCCCAGGACAGAAGTGGCCTTCCTCACCAGCTTATTCAGTCTCTTTCTGTCCCGCTCTGAGCTGCCAGGGACCCAGCAGACGACAGGGTAGAGGAGGGCTGAGGCCACCACAGAGTCTTAGTAGTAATAATTGTAGTGATGAAGGGTATTCATAAAGGGCATCGACCTCTCTCACTGTATAGAATGTGATGCAAAAACACTTTGATTACATCAGAAACTAATGTGGTGTGAAGAATTACATTAAAGCAAAAGGGTTTTGTCAGAGAGCTCATTTACAATAAAATCATTTTTATTTTTGTGCAAATTTTAATTATCAGAGTTATTGAGAAGTTCATTTATATCAGCAAATCAAGTTACTAATAAGGATTAAAGTCTTAAAGTTTTGTTAACACAGAAATACAAATCTCCATGGCAACCTGTGTGTCACTGCTTGTGTGAAACAGGGTCAACATAGTTGAACCAGAAGAGCTGGGAACCAATGGGCTGGGTCATGGTGTTTTGCTGCCCTCTACTGGATGCTGGTTTTAACTGCACTTACTATATAAAGTGAAACATCTTACTGATATCATTTCCATAACTGTGTTTTTCCATTCGGGTAAACATTTTTGAATCACTTAGGATTTTTGTTT
>NW_015152488.1:51995-56931 GCF_000732505.1 Cyprinodon variegatus
CAAGCAGAGCTCTGACAGCACAGAGACCATCATGAGACAGAAACCTCTAGAGATGGAGTTTAAAGACTCCCATGTTCCAGTTCTCAGTGTGTCTCACTGCTCCTCTCTTTCCCTCTCTGTCTCCTCAGCAGCAACATTTGTAGTGAATGTGACACAGAGCTCCTATCAGGCAGAGGAGAACCACAGCATCACTCTGGAGTGGACCTTCACCACAAGACCCAACAGAACCTGGATCATCTACTGCAGCGTGTTGACTCGTCCCAGAGAAATAGTCCTCTATTCAGTCTATGAAGATATTAAAGAGTCAGAGTTTACAGATGAACACTTTAAAGGACGAGTCCAGATGGACAAAGACGTCCTCAGAGAAGGAAGGATCAGATTTCATCTGTGCAGACTGAGGACTGAAGACTCTGGACTCTATGTGTGTAACATCAGGACTGACTATGGGAGAGGTTCTGCAGACTGCAACGTTACAGTGACTGGTGAGTTCAGGTCCCAGTAGATTCTGATGAAGCTTTTCCAGGTTTCATGTTTAATATTTCATCTTTATCTTCAACAGAGTCGGTTCCTCACAGAAGCCTCATCAATCCGACCCCACAGGATGAACCCAGCAGTTCTGGTGGGTCCACAGGTCCAAGCAGCTGATAACAACCTACATTTTACATTACATTTAGTTTATTCTGATGTTTTTCTTTTATCCCAGATGGTCGGTCCAGACTCCTCCTCTTTTTCCCCTTGAGTTTCTTCATTGTTTCTCTAAGTTTTCTCAGCCATAGATTGAAAGACAAACAAGAAGTAGGTCAGAAATAATTAAAATATGTCAGCTTTTCTTTTATAAATATGATTAATTAAATAATCTTGTTTAATTTTTGTTTTACAGTTTGGCTGAATCCTCAGTCTTGCAGTTTTGGCTGCCTTGCTCAAGGGCAGACCAGTGTTTATTTAAATGGGAGCTCCATTCATTCTTCTCTGCTGCAGATTGTTAAAGACTCAGATTCAGCTTAGAAGCTGCAGCATCCTGGAGATGGACACAGTGTTCAGGATCAGTCAGAGGCCTTTCAGTGGAACCAGGTGACCCTGCAGCTGGACTAATAAAGATGCATTATCAGGTAAAGGTAGAAAGAACAAAGGTTCTCCATGTTTGCTGTCAGACTCTGCAGGAATCCTCCAAACCTTCAGATCAACAAATGATCAAATGTCCTGGTTGAACTGAAGCTTTTTCATCGATTTTTTTAAAAATGTATTTCTGTTACAAAATCTGCAGTGATTGCAACATAGATTTAAAGTCAGGTGACTGTGATGTTTTTAGAGACCATGAGAACCAAACTGTCTGACATATAAACAGAGTTGAACTTATTTTACTACTTGAAGAACTTTAAATGATGGAGCAGAGGATCAGAACCTGACTGATGACCTGTTAAACAGAGACATGACAGACTCACTGGTTTAGTTTGGTCTGATAGAGGCTCTGGAAAATGGATTTGCTGCTTTATTCCACTACAGAGAAACTTTTTTCATGGTAATTAAATATCATAAAAGTTTATTTTTATTTTGAAAAAACAATGTGTACAGTGGAGAATATTTATTAAAATAAAGTTAATATTAAAATGTTTCAGAGTTGTGTCTCCATATTGAAGTTGTCTCCTTTCTTTTAGTCTGGATGTAAAACCTATTGTTAAATCTTTTATTTTTTTCTGTTTTTCCTTCCTATTGGTTCATAATCTCAGGTTTCTTCAGATTCCTGAAGGTTCCTCTTCTGACTCTAAATTCTTTATATGGTTTTAATATTTACAAAATTAAAACTAATTGGGTTGTTAAATTAGTAGAGCAGAAACCAAAGCAGAGCTAAAGAATAATCAGGAAGTTTATCCTCAATAAATGGGAAAGAAAACCCCAGCAGGGATGGATCATCCTTTAGTTCATCATCTATTGTTTCAGTTAATTTTCCACTCATAGTTCTTGAAGCTGGTTCCTATAGGTCAAAATTGTTCATTGTCTTTAATGAATACTTTTTCAAAGCCCTGGGGATGTAAAGTTTTTCTTCTCTAAAATCTAACCAAGCTGTTTTATCTACCTTTAAAGTCTCTTTGATGTTTTTCTGGTTGTTCTCTTCTATAATCAGATCCGTCATAATGTTTGTTTTAATGACCTACCTGACATGTTTCTGCTGAAACTTCTCTCCACCAGAGGATCAGCTGCTGCTCATTGATCCTTTTTAGCCTGTCAGATATATTAACAGGCCAACAGCGCCCTCTGCTGGCGGCTTGTTGCAGAACGAAGTCTTTCCAGGTGTGAGAAAATAAAAATGTTCCTTCCTCAATGGTGATGGTTCTATGATGCATTGCTGATTTCTGTTTTCTGTCAATAGCTTTGGCCTTGTTTCAATCCAAGGACATAAGGAGCTATTTTAACAGTCAGACAGAATGTAACATAGGATGATATAAAAAGGTTGTGTTACATTTAATCCTTCAATAGTAAAAACACACTTATTTAATGGTAACATTATATGATTATAGGAAGCACAGATATCCAGTAATAATGATGCAGGGCAGCTTGAAGGTGATGTAGCTGGCCTTTCTGTGCTTCAGATTATGTCTAAATGATTTTAATTACAAATTAAGGAGCAGTTTTTCATTTATATAAATATCAATTTGTATTTTATAAAGCTGAATTTAAGGAAAACAATGAGTGGTGATGTTGCAGCACAGGTAGAGAGAGAAGTGTCCCAACCTTCAGGGTTTAATTATGAGTATTTGGATTCTTTAAACTGTGTTTGAGCTCACAATGATGCTGCATGCAGTCTAGTATAGTTAGCCTGATTAACATGTTTGTCTGGCTGGCTGTTATCTCCACTTTAGATGTATTATAGATGTATATAAGTAATTCTTTTGTTACCATAAAATCAGGGCTGCAACTACACTCATTTTGCAAATCGATTCATCTGTCAATTAGTTTTTAGATTAATCGATTAATAATCAGATAACAAAAGGTTCCTTAAAGAAGATTTTTTACGAAATCAAACTAGAGCATATTGATATATTAAAAACATTTTTTTTTTTTACTTAAAAGCAAAATGTTTATATTTGTTTAAAATTTTAACTTAACTACTGCTCTAATCGGTTTGCACTGTGAGCTAAGAGGCACATTTTAGAGTCTCTATAATTCAGTTAACGGTTACTTGATTACTAAAACTGTTGACGGTTATTTCATTAATCAATCATGATTAATCTGATTAATTGTTTCAGCCCTAGATTAAATACATGAAATAGGCTACACAGAATAACTACAGCCCAGATGTATAATTTTTTTTATTTTTTGTACAAATAAACTAGACCCTTATTTATGTAATTTATGTAATCCATTGCTGCAAGTGGAGAGGGAGAAATATCTCATTTCCTTATTTCCTAGATCACCTCATAGTGTACTACTGCTCTTTAACTGTTTTAAAGGACAGGAAGTCAGCTCAGTTCATCAGCCTCTATTTTTCTCAGTTAATGGTTTTCTGCATTTTCCTGATCATTTATTGATTCCTTGTCGCTGTACTGCCCCCTAGCGTTTGGTTTTATTTTGTTTTAGTACTCTATGAGGGTTTCTTTACTTATCTTCAATAATAACATTTTTAAAAGATAATAGCATGATCATCTGCGGTCATCAAAATCAGTGCTGAATGGACATCATGACATCACTGTTGTATCAAGGAGCCTTACAGGAACATTATTTGATGAACTGGAAAAAGTGAATTTATCTTTGATGGGATTTATTATTCTCCAGTCATCAATTATTCTCCCTTGTTGATAAATTTATAGATTGTTTTGCAGGAGTCATGCTGTTTTAGTTTTGATGATTTTGTCTGTTTGGACATTTTTGAAGTCGGTATATTTGTATATACTTTATTATTTCGATTGTTCTGATGGGTTTTTTTGTCTCTCTCTTTCTCTCTCCTTTATTTCGTATCCACTCTCCATTTCTTCTTTTAAATACATTGTGTCATTTGCGAAATGTGAGGGAAAAAATGAGACAAAGATTTTTCCTCATATTTTATTTAATTAATTATCATTGCAGTAAGATCAACATTTTCAAAGATCTTTTCTTATTTTTCCTGTGCATGCCAATAACTGGAGTGTTTAGATAATTATCACAGGTTGCTCATCAACTGTTCCTCTGCTCATTTCAGTGTGGCTCACTGAGGAATCACACACACTGACTTTATGAAAGATAACAAAATAATCAAACAGAAACTCTGCATGGACTCTATCAGGTTTTTAATATTTTCTGTCAAAATGTCTCTGCAACTCTGCATTCAGCACCATCATGCATCAAGTAGAGGCTTCGTATGAGTCAGGCATAACAGTACGACTGGGACTGGTCAGTGGGTGAAAAAATGACAGGAGGTTTGTTTGTTTGTTTGTTTACAACATTCATTATGAAGCTTCTTATTCATTCTAAAAATCCTCTGCTTTTTAAAAACTGAGCTGTTCTGTATTTATTTAAACCCTAGCTTTGGTGTAAACAGATAACATGTGGGGATCATCTAAACTGGAATGAGCAGGTAGGAGCAGATTATACCTCAGTAAAGAAAAAAGAAGTTTTATGGATACTTCGTTTTCCTTCGTTTACATCAGAAGACTTGATTTGTCAGATCTTAACTTTCCTTGATGATTTAAACTCTTTAAAAATGTTAGAGCTGCATGACTGAAGCCGTCTATGTAGGAAAGCAGCAGAAACATGCAGGGAGTCACCTGTGTGAGTCACTCTGCTCTGATTGGTCAGAAACCTGAAACCTGCTATGCTGTGGCATATTTTTTCCTTGACACACCCCTCTTGAATGTAATCCCAGGTATAGATCCAGTATTTTTAAGTCCAATGCAATCGAAATATCTGGCTTGATCTCCTCAGCTGATATGATCCTAAAGTTGAATGAATTAACTGATTAATA
>NW_015152489.1:0-16420 GCF_000732505.1 Cyprinodon variegatus
GCCTAACTGGATTTTTAACAGATCTACAGCATCCTCTACATTTATTGTTCCCCCAGCCTGACAAAGAGGTAGATGAAGCAAAAAAACTGCTGTTTTACACAATAAATGGTAATCAGTGCATCTTTCAATATAAAAAAATATCCAAACCATATTGCCCTATTTACATGAATAGGCCCTACTGTAGGTAACTCAGCAAAAGGAAACATATTTCATGGCCACCTCAGTCCCCAGACCTACATCCTATATCAAAATGTGTGGATAAGATGAAGAGGTTTAGATCAGAACTCAATAGTCTGAAAGATTTAGAGAGACTCTGTAAGGAAGAAGGCTCAAAGTTTCTCTCTCTGTATGTCGCCCATTTATTAAAAAACTAGGGCCCAGTTTATTTGAGAAAACCGCTGTAGACAAACAGGTTCCCAATAGGTGGCACAGAAATGATTATGAAGAAATTAATATTTTTCTTTGGGAGATTTCTGCCAGTGAATAAATGTCTACTAGACTTGTCACAGTCAGTTAATGTTGCTGCATTAAAGTGTGGGCTTAGGAGCTTTTTAAGCATTTTTATAGTGAAGAGTGAAGAATGTCTGAATGTCTTTAATGTCTGTAAACAGAGAAAGTAACTTCAAGAAAAAAGCCCCCTTTCCTGGATCTAAAGCCTTCAACTAATACTCTTAGGACATGCTTACTAGTAGTTCTCTTAGAATAGTATGCATTTCTAAACATGGAATATTGTATATGCTTATAAAACCTCGTGCCTCTTCTAATGGCACACATAAGCAGAGCATTAGCTTTTTGAAACAGGAAACTTGGAAAATAGTGAGAACATTTATAGTAATCCCACAACAGGGAGCAGAGCTGTTAATTGTTAAAGTATTACATTCAATGAAAAGTCATGGTGGAAAACTTGAGTGTTTTTCTGGATGAAAATCATGGTCTGAATAGCAAATCAGACAACTGCCCCGAAGAAAGTAGATCTGCAGGTTTGATTTGTGTGTAACTGGAAGTGTCAGGCATAATCATGACTTCTGCTTTGGTTGTTTGGTGGTTTGGTTTTTACAAGAGGTTTTTCCAGAGCTAATTACCCAAATATCTTATAGTGCAACCAATGACAAACCAAAGCTGCATTGGACCGCAAAATGCTGTGTCTAGTAGCAAGCACAGTTTCTCTATCTGGACTGGTAATAAGCATGTAATATTGGTTCAAAAGGCAACAATAATTAAGCTTTAAGTGTGGCTAAAGGGGAAAAGGCATAAGCTTGACAGCCGAGATGTAGGGACACTATTTATGTCAGGAAACTATCGGCAGTGAATCGCTAATTAGCCCACAAAGTCTGTGATTGTAATTGTAGCCTTAAGTGTCAGGAGATGAGAGTTGATAAAAACGAGGCTTCTGGCAATGAATGGCTAAGAACATCATCTAAGCTACAAAGGAAATGAGCTTAAGTTGATAAAAAGTGAGTAAAGTATGTTGTTAGGTTCTCCAGTAAAGGAAAAAAATATATTTTCTAACAGATATGAATATAATTATCTAGAATAACAGCAATCTTACGATGTCCTCAAAATGTTTTTGCATTTAAGAGGATTAAAAATTCATATATACATATATATTGCATAATGCTACCTAAGGAGAGGTGGTCAGTAAAAAGCACTGTTTTTGTTATTAACAAGGATTATCAAAGTTCGGGGAAAAAAGGCTTTTGAATAAATGTTTGTAATACCAAGCTGGGAAAATTTTCTAAATTAAATTAAGATATATCTTTGACAAAGACACCTGGCTGGTCTTTTCTGAGTAATAAACAGGCATAAATACTTTTTGTAAGAAATCAGAAAAAATTTATTTTCCATGAGAATAAAATGCATTTTTTAATTAGTTAAAAAACACATTTGAAATTCTGAAAAAAAAAAAAAAATATATAGAAACCCTTGCACTGAAGTTCATTGACAAACATTCTGTCATCAGCATAGACTTTTTTTCAGACATTTTCAGTCTACCTGTATGTAAGCCACAGTTTTTATTTCTTTGTTTTTCTTCTTATTTTTGTGCAAATTATTTATCTATTAAGCAGAGCTGAGACCAACTGGCATCTCGAGTGCTTTTTCTTAATAAGCTGGAGTTAAACTTCATTACCACATCCTAGTACCTGTTGTCTCTGAACCATAATGTTGGTATTAGTTTAGTCAATGATACAAAAAAAAAATCAACTTTGTCTAACAGTAGGGAAACAAGGCGTGACAAAAAGTCATGATTCATTATTATATTTCCTCTCCAAACCAGGGAAAGTCCCATCAATACAAAAGTATGTGAGGAGCTCCCCCTTAAAAAGATTTACAAGACATTAAAGAAATCATTGAGGGCTGTATTGTAAAATGGAAAATAAATAGGCAAATATCTGGGAAATTTCGTAAAGGCACTGCGATGCAAAGCGAAATATTTATTTTGGAAAAGTTTGATCCTTTTTTTGCACACAGACATGTACAAACAGAGGCAGCCACAATGAGCCTTAGCCCAACTCTAAGTGCTTCCATGTGTGGTATATATCAGGAGGGGAAGAAAGGCTACAGATCTACTGTAGCATCACAAAGTAAATCAAACATTGTTGTAAAATATAAAAAAAAATTAAATATATCATGTACTCTAGCTGTAATTCATTTCAGCCATACGACACCAATACATTCTGATAAATGCTGTCTGTCCCTAGAGAAAAAAAACAACAACTCTTTCAGAGGAGATGAAACTTATGTCTTTTGTCACTACTAGAACATTGCACATAACTTGCATCTCAAAGTAGCTGCTATTTTCCTTAATTTGTTAAGATTTAGTTACTAAAAAGGAAGTGTAGCATCTAGTGCTGGCAGGATGTCCTTATTGGAATAATGTACTAGAAATCCCCTTTGTAAGAGTGAATTTAACTTGTGGTTATTCAGTACAGAAAGATGGAACTCTGTTTAGTGTACCTCGATTCACATCATAAAATAAACCCATCTTTGAGATATTGGTTCAAGTCCTTTGTCAACATACCTCAATGCACCTTAAAACCTTTAAAATCCTGCTTTTATAGAGCTGCTGTGATCAGATGATAAATTCATAAAATGTTTTCTACTCCATAAATTATACTAACGGCACTGGGAGCCTACTTTAGAGACAAACCACACCATCCAAAATGCACAAAAGAGCAGTAACACAGATATTTTTCCCTCCCAGCAGCAGTTAAATTAATACTGTAGACTGAAATGTTTTACTGTTAGAATCTGTAGCATTTTTTATTTTATTTGGCTTGTTTGGAAAGGTGCTGGTTGTCAGTCTGACCGCATTTACTGATATATATATATAGGACATTTTATGTGGTTTTGACCACATCTATTGATATTTATGAGCATAGACTATTTTTACATAATAAGGAAACTATTTATAACAGCACCTGTTATTTCATATAGGAACAGCTATCACTTTATTTCATACTGTAATAAAAGTCTGTTGTGTACCTTGATTTGCCTTTGACTGAGCTCTTTGCTGTGGGGTCTTTTGTACCAACATTGTTTCAGTTAGTACCAGCAATACAGAATGTTTTAACCCACTTTAAAAACTAATACAGCACAATTATATATATATATATATATCGTACTAGTAAGAAAATGTAGTTCTACGACTAGGATGACTTATATCTACCAACAGGGAATAAGCTATTTTCATTTGTTCAGTTGTCGTAACCAATACTTGATCTTTGAGAAAATTTCCAGAAATCCAGAATTTCAAAATTGTGGGACAATAAAGGTATATTCTATTCTATTTTATTCTAAAAAACAAAAAATGTGAAAGAAAATATTTTTGATAAATTTTCCGCAAAATCTTTTAAACGTTCTTTTCTAAACTTTCTTTCTCATGTCTTGAAATTCTGAGTGTGGTATATATATATATATATCTATATATATATATATATATATAGATATATATATATATATATATATATAAAAAATCTATCTGTAAAGGAACTAAACTATAATTTTTTAAGCTCGCAGCCATGAAACTCCTTAACCAAGTAGAAGAACTACTGCTGTGTCAAAACTGTGGCAAACTATGAGAGCAAGTCCCCAGTTGAATCCTCACTCCCTTTAGTAAGGGAAGTCCTTAACAAAATTTTATGTTTTCCAATTTATTTATTTGAATCAATTGCACAAAGGAAAGTAGCAGTAGATGAAGGCATATGATTAATCCTCTGCTAGGTCTTTGCAGCATTATTTATGTGCAACATATATTTTACCAATGCATTAGTTTTTATTTTCACTCGCCACAATATGTTGCAATGAAGGTAGTACATGTGTTTAAAAAAAATACAAAGTAACAACCTCAGAGAGCTTCTAGAGCCTGAAACATTTGAAATTTGGACCCTTTGGAAGTTAAATGAAAAGAAATATATTGAACAGGTAAAAATATTGCAGTGTTGTACAAGTAAAGTCAATCACTTTACCATTTAAGTCTATGCTTCGGCTGAAGCCTCCATTTGTTTGGTTTAATACCTGCGCTTGTTGTGGTTTTCCTGAGTGGGAATGAAGTGAGGAGCAAAGGAGAAACATCGGTGGGTGTTAACTGAGGACACATCCCACCGATCACATGAGACTATCTGAACCGGAGCCACAGCTCACATGTGATAGTAATCAGTAAAGCTGGACCTAACGCTTCCCAACACACACACACACACATACACAAACAGTTGGCAGGAGTCATATGATTGGCTGGAAACCTGGAACCACAGCACCTCCAGAATGTTCTCCTGCTATCGTCAACACGTCCTCAGGGCTGCCATAAAGACCTGCTTCTCTGGACCAATTTTACCTTTACACTGCTTTAACAATGAAGTGTAACCATTTTGTTTTTGGGGATGTAACATATTTTTCTATATCATTCCTAAAAATCTGCTCAAAACTAAACAGTACCATTTTGTATCCTCTTTCCTGAATCCCTCAGGCTCTTCTTTAGATACTGCATCATCTGCTTTTTTGAGGGGTGCCAGTATTTCTCATACTTCTCCCAAAGTTAGATTTATCAATTTTTTTGACAGCAACACAAAAACAAGTTACCTTTAAAGTCTTCGAAAGGGGCCACTAGGTTTTTAAAAAGTTTGAGGATGTACCTGATAAGTCCCTGAAAGAAGCAGCTCAGCCCTGAAAAGTATCTGATAAAACCCAGAAAGAAGGCTCAGGAAAAAAAATAGAAGTGTTTAGTAAAAAAAACAACAACTGTGAGTTTAGAGGAAGTACCTGTTAAGGTCTGGGAAAGAGTTATGGAAAAGAACAGATAAATGGTTGAGCAAATTCTCTGTGGTTTCCAGAAGTTTTTTTTTTTTTTTTCATCTTCATTTGCTTTGATGTCTTTTTTTTAAATCATCCTGACAGTAAATATTGGCATCTTTAAATGATTAAGGTATCTAATTGAGCCATTTCCTAAAATACTAACCTTATCAAAGCATAAACTATATGTTTTACTTTAAAGGGATGTTCCCTTGTATTTCCAACTATAATAGTAATAGGACAATGTTATCCAATTTTAAGGGACTCTGGAATTCCCCGATACTCCCAGATTACTCATATAAAAGTTACTTTACTTATCAACCCAAATGATATTCTTTACAAATATGTTTGAATCATATTTATAGTTCAAATTTTATGAGGATTCCAATTATTGTGGCTTAGCAGATGTGTAAGTTTATGTAATGATTTACTTTAAGACTTTTTACAAATCTTTACCAGGTGTACCCAGAATTGTGGAGGGAGGCTGTATTTAGAGAAACTTCATATCACTGAAAAACCGCCTTATTGGAAGATTTTTCACTTCGAAGTCATCAGAAGCAAACCATAAGGGTCTGAGTCATGCAAACTAATAACTGCAGAGCTCATTTTAGCCACATCATTGTGGTTTTGTTGGCTGCAAGAGGCAAAAAGACACGCAGTTTCTCAGAATCGGGCTGGCAGAATCCTAATTTTCCATGAGTCTAGGAAAACCAGAAGCAGATGAAAAAAAAGACAACATTTCTATTAGCTTCTCTGAGATTCAGAATGAAGTGCTTTGACTCCTTTTCTTCATTTTCTGCAGTCTTTCATTCATTTTCATCAATAACTCCAATGATAACACTAAAGGTGTCAATGGAGATGAGAAGTGAAGCATGCATTGACTCAACTAAGAGCTAATCTTTGTACCAAACAGGTGTGAATGTTTATTTGTGTATACATCTGTGCCTGCTTGCATCGCTTCCAACAGCTAGGTGTGGAGTGAAAGAGATGCGAGTGCCACAGATGTTCTGATAGCTCACTCTTTTAAAAACGTGATAGGAACTGGCAGCTCATAAGCTTTTGGTTCACATCCGATAGTTGAGGTTACAGCACCTAAATTACATGTTGCCTCCATAGCTAGCGTGGATGATTGGAAATGAGCAGTAATCTCTTGGCTTTTGTTTCTGTGTTTGCACCGAAGGTTTTTGCACAATAATGAGATGCTAAACTACATTTTATTGTGTGTCCCCAAAGAACCTATGAATGTGTTCTTTCTTTGTTTGTATTGGATTTTTGGGAGCTGGGATTGTCTCGCTCATGTGAGGAAATTGTTAGGTCAGTGCAATTGATTGTAGAAAATGAAAACAATACAAGGGTGGTAATGGAAAAGCAATTTCTTTGCCTGTATATTTGAATAGTAAACAACATGAGTAACTACTCTGGTTGTTTTTGGAGTAGGTCAGTAATTTGTGGAAAGAAATTGTTTTTTTTATTTGTGCCAAACTTAAGCTAGAAGCAAACTTATGTTTTTATCACATTCCATAAATTATAAGAGTCTTAAATATTAACCCTCACTTTGCATTTTGCATAATTTCTATTCAGTTTTAAAAAGAGAAATAGTAATAACATAATTTTAAAGTAAAAGAGCAGAAACAGAGGAGAAAAAATAAATGTAAATACATCAATGCAATATAATTTTGGTTGTTTTTATTATGTATATTCTAGGTTGGATGGCAATGAGGAAATTATTTTAATTGTAGAAACCACTTTGACCTACATTAATTGTATGAGAAGAGTTCTATAATAAATATTTGATTTGAACAAAACATAAGACCACAGAACTTTTAAAGGAAAACAACAACTGGTTGTGCAACTTTCAATTTAGTAGATTATTTTTAACACATATATTCTGAAGCCAATATACGCTTTAATCTTGAGTATTTACATGCATACACTTCCTTTAATATTTGATTACAAGTTTATTAGTAAGTTGCAAAGAAACTACATTTTTTGTAGGCATGATCAAGCTTTTGGCGTAATTTTAAGTTAATATTTAAACATTCATCCTTCTTAAAAATTGCGCAGAAGATGATGGTTTTCAATTGTATGGAAATTATGACACAGACTTAATGCAATATACCACCACCAATGGCAACTCAGCATAATACTGCTACCACCATGTTTAACAGTAGGCCTAGTCCTCCTACCCTCATTTAAACTCCTCTGAACACATTGTGGGTTTTCCCAAATGTTCTCTTTTATTTCCCTAAAAACCTTTTTCTTGAAACTGAATTTGCTTAAACACTTAAATAACAACACATTTTATCTGAGTATAATAGTGTAGATCATGGGTTTACTTTTCATCAGTCTGTGATAAACTGGCTTAGTTTTGGACAGTGAAAGTTGTTTTCTGTTATTTTCCAGTTCATTTCAAACTTGAGCCTCAGAGGTTCTTAAATATTCTGAGCAATTCTCTAGACATCTTGAATCACACGCCTCAAACTTGGATACTGTTTGGCTAAACAGACATTAAATCTGGTTTAGATTAAGCTTAAGCCTTTCCAAAATCTCAACCCCATTACAAATTTGACTAATTAAAGCCAGGTTCAGGAGTAAGCTGACCAATTTAAATTGGTCAGGAGGAGTGGTTGTCATTTTGGTAAGACTTTCTCAGCTACATTTAATCCATTAAACCTTTAATCCAGCAATAAACAAAAGATTACACATGATTATAAGTTCAGATGAGGCCCGGAGTACCTTTTCTCAGATAACAATCTTTAAGCAGGCATTAACAAACTTTATATAAAAATTTTTTTTTATTAAAATCATATACATGTACCTTTTCAATATAATTTTCACATCTTAAATGTTTTGATTTCATCTGTCTAATGTAGTATATTGTCATAATGAAAGAAATAAGGGCTTAAAAATATGAGTCTGTGTTTAACTAGTAAACAATTTTTTAAGTTTCAATAAAAAAAATCTATTTAATATGAGTGAATCTCTATTGTGAATGATTTTGACCTCAAGAAAATTTGATTGTTTCGTTTAAATTGTAAATCCTTATTTTTTTTTAATTGGTGTAGTTTTAAGTTGCGTTTAAAAAAACAAAAAACAAACTATAAATGCATCAGAAAAAACTTAAAGAACATGGTGTTCCTATCCCTGATGAACGCATGCAAACCTTTGACCTGAGCTGTATTAATTAGAGCCAGGGAAACAAATAGCATGGAGATCAGATGTTATGTTGCTCCTCTCATTGAACTCTCCATATCTCTCACCATCTAGAGCCCCGTCTGTCTGTGTGAATTTATAGAAGAAGCTCCTTCAGCCCACTAGAGCTAAATGTCTGCATTTTTTCTAAAAGGCGGTTCTTTGGTGGAAGCAGCTGCTCTAAGTGGAATGAGGATGATGTGCAGCTGAATATTTCAGCTTTTCTTCTGGAACAAAATAAACAATAGCAGGGAGGAAATGGGTTATTTTGTTGTTAGTTATAACTTGAAAATAACTGTGACATCATATATAACGCTTTTTTTTCATCCTCAAAAACAGATGGCGAAACTTCAAGTTAGAATGTAGACTTATCTCACCATGTGTCTTTATTTATAGGTTGGTAGAAGAAGCAGTTGCTATGGTGTTCCAGTGAAGTGGGAATGAACTGTTATCATGTCTAATGCATGGATTACATCCAGAGGGTGAACATCTGGCAAGCAGGCACAGACAGCCAGACCAGCAGACAATCACTGCAGCCACGGAGCAGTAAAGATGTTGATCTTTGCAGCAACGGGGGCTGATTGCTCGTGATTTGCATCAGATGCAATCACACACGAAATAAAAAAGTTGTTTTACTGCTTGTGTTTGTGTAGAGATATAATGTTTATGTCAGAAAAATAATTCAGCATTACTGTTTAATGAGTGATTATTTTTGGACATTGTTATTTTCTCATTGGGTTTAATTCTCTAGAGACTAAAGCAAATCTGTGTGATTGAAATTTTAACAGCCAAATGTGAAGTTGAATTGTTTTATTTCCCTTAATAATACTCTATCTGATTTTTCTGTTAAAATATATTAACTGGAAAAAATCTATTATTTGAACTTGGGCTGATAAAAGTCTGCATAATAAATTTGCGATTGATCCTTAAAACATAAATATAAGAAATTTTGTTCTGCAGCTTCTGACAATGCTGGATAAGGAGCAGGGTTTATGTTTTGACTAATCAGTGATCAGGGAATCACCAATTTGCCAACTGGTTCTTTGATAGATATGTAAGAAAAATTTTTGGATCTATTATCGCAAATCTATATATGGAGTTTTCAAAATGGTATTGGGATTTTCAGTGGATCCATTTCCCTTGGTCAGCTAAAAATACGAGCCTGTAGGCCTGTTTCTATCTTCCAAATGCATTAGGGACCTTTTTAGAGTTCAACTTCTGGCTGAAACTCTGCTGATCTCTGCCAGCAAACTGAAACTGTCTCATCACTAATTGTCCCAAAATGTATTTTAAACTCAAAGGAGAAATTAAACAAAAAAACAAGCTTTCCCCTGGTCATTGTAGTCTGCAGGCACAGAGGAGAAAATACAGGCAGGGATCCAGGAGTTTGTGCAAAGGTGTCACATCAAACATGAACAAGAGATAATATCATAAATTTGCTACAGTAGAACCAGTAATGAACGTACTCTAATTAATTCTGTTTTTCTGAAATCATTTTTGACAAATTATCAATAAGGCTTTGTGCAAACCTTTTTCAGACATGCCAAAGTGGTCAGTGCCTCATTAACTCAGAAGATAAAAAAATAAACAAATTGTCCCTCTCTTTATCCAGTGTCCCCATCATAAGCAGCCTACTGCTTGGGCCTGACACATCTGGGATATATTGCTCCCTTTGGGCATTGTTTCTCATCCCGTATGCACACACAAGCTCAGAAAAGCACAACTGTGTCCATCAGCTGGAGTCCCATTGCTGTCTACTGGGAGCAGGTACGTGTCGTATCCTGTTCATGTCTTCACCTGTCACATGCCACATTGGGACTACAGTAGTAAAATCAGGAAGTGGGAAATAACAGCAGCATTTTTAGACAGGCAACGCAGAACGAGTTAGATCCCTGATTATTTAAAAAACACAGCACAGGACATTAACAAGGACATTTTTTTTTTTTTTTTTTACAAATTTTCTACCCATTGTCTCTGGTTCATTAGTTGAAGAATTGATGTAGCTCAATGTTATTGTGCAAGTTAGGCCATAAATGTAGGAGCATTGGTACAATGGCTTTCTTTATTCCTAAAATGATTGCACAGCAGGGGAAAGAAATGCTTGCCGCAGCTAAAGTGGTCCATGGAGCAATGGTGCATTATAATAAATTGTACTTTCACAGCTCAGTAAAGTAACATGTAGATTGATGGAGCACATTCATCACCGTGCTAAATTACCTCTCCTTTCACACTAATCCTAATGTAGAAGAATATTTCAAGCCAAGTCAGAAAAATACAGATTTTTAGTTTTAAAAGAACTGATTATGAACCGAAACCATAGCTCAGCAGTTACAGCATGTTGCTCCATTGATACACTCCTGAAAGATGTTACCAACCAAATAGGCTTTGAGCACAATGCATTACACAGCTGGCCACTATGTGTTAAAGTCTCTGACCTAGACATTTTAATCCCCGCCCAGACATGTTGAAAAACCTCCTATGGAGCAAGATTATTAACTGTAACCTTAAAAAAAAAAAAAAAAAATATATATATATATATATATATATATATATATATATATATATATATATATATATATATATATATATACAGGATGAATGAGAGAAAAAGACACAAACAACTGATCCACACAGCATAGTGCACAGAATTAACTATCCAAATTTGTCTTATTAGATTGTGACAGAAGTTTTTTAATATTGATGCGACTGTGCAAAAGACAAAATAATCAGTTTCATCTTAACCAAATGTAAGTTTAGGTTAAAAGTGCTTACCCTCAGTTGGTTCTAGTCATGCAATTAAAATTACAATTTTACCTACATACTCAACAATGTTTACAAGACGACTCAGGTGTTTCACTCCATTGCCTTATGTCGTCTATTTGACACTCCAGGTATAGTTAAGGCCAAACTCATACATATGTGTACATTTTAAATTTTTATTATTTTCATTCAATAAGACAGCTATTTTTAAACAGGAAATAAGCAAGTCATCTCTGAAAGATATGAAATTATGTAAAAAAAGATCAAATCTTTTACTGAAAAAGCAAACCTAAAAATGGTTTATATTCTAAATCTGAAGTCACGTTTACCAAATATTTTCCAGATTTTACTAGGTTTTTTTTTCATGACATAGAAATCTGACGGATAGCAATTCATGCCCTGATCATTTCATGGCATATGATATAATGATTAGCTGTTTCAACCAGATTTCCTTCTGCTGAATTAAGTCCATGCTGGGTTAGGAAACCTTCATCTCACTGACTTCTGATAACCTCATTTGGTGAAAATTCACTGGGTGTGAATGTGAAAATCAAAATGTTAAATTATAATCATTCAGAAAAATAAGCTGACAGTTAAAAATAAATTATGACAGAATTTTGTTGAGTTTGTCAGTGAAAATCAGAAACAGTTAAAAAGTGTAGCACAACCTCTGCACTTAATACCCAATGGAGGTAAAAAATACTAACTGGCATTAAGGGAATCAAATCTTTAAAAGGTTTCTACTCGTATAAAGAATTTCCCTTTTGAAATAAGCACCAAGTATTTGAGTCTGTGCAGCTTTTTGCCATTACCCTTTTCTTTAATCTTTCACCCCAAAGATTCTCTCTTACTGGATTGTTGACTTCGGGTTAAAGTAATTTAAATTTTTATAAATATTTTAGCTTTAAAACTAAAGAACAACCTGTTATGATTCTATTATAAACTATCGAGTTATTTTTTTAATACCAAATGATTTCTTTCAAAAAAAATTTTTATGTTGTTTTGTTTTGCAGAAACAAGAAAAAATTTTTTTCCAAATCTACAGGTTCTTAAATATCAACCAAAATTCTTTTTTAGATGTTTTTCCTTACACTACATATTGTAGAATAAATTATGGATACTATTAAAAAAGTAAAAAATTTCTGCTGTTTGGAAGTTGGAAGATTTTCCAAATTTCTCCTACAGACCTGGTCACTGGCAGGCACCACCTCTGAACTGCAGCCAGACAATAAACCATGACTTCCAAACTCCTGTCCTGAAACTTTTCGACAGGATCTTCCTCAGCAAACTCTGAACTAAATAGTTTGGTAATTAGCAGCAGTCAGTAGAACTTTGTCATGCTGGAAGCATTTCTGGGAAGCATTGAACCCCGGACACGCATCTAACACACATTTGTCACCAAGGACAGGTGTTTCAGAGCCCTGACCTAAACAGTCTTAGGCTGTAAATAATTCATGCCTTATGCTAAAGTGCTTGCTCTCTTACCAGGCAGGTCACAGCCAAGAACCTCCATCCTCATACCGATGCCAGCAGGTGACCATCGCTCTGGAAAAACTCTGATGTGCTGGGCGACAATCTCGTCAAACCTCCTCACTTCTGGAGTATCATAATGGCTGTTCCCCTCAAAGATCTGAGTAAACACATTTAGAGATGATGTCATTCTTCAAGATTAAAAAAGCTTTGTCCAAAATCATTTTTAAAAGTGTCATTTCACATTATGCACGGATGTTGCAATTCCAGTTTTGGGCAATACTGACACTGCACTGCAAAAACAATCTTGAAACTCCTAAAACTAAGTGTATTTGCCAATGGAATGAGTATATTTACTCCTCAAGTAAGATAATTAGATATTATGCACTTAAAATAAGACAGTGCAATAGTTTTTTCTTATTTTAAATATAAATTGTCCTGTTCTATTGGCAAAGTGTCTCACTTACCTGCTCAATACAAGAAAAAAAATCCCTTATTTTAATCAAAAATTACTTAATTAGATTTCAATTTTTTGCAGTGTGAGCCTGAATGTTAGAAAACTCAAGGAAATACAAACATATTACTATTTTCTATTTAACTCTCACCGACAAAGGAACAGTAAGCCTGTCTGAAGTCATACAGCAGAGCTAATCAGCATTGTTTCTCATCTCAGTGTGACATGTGTCATAAAAAATAACAAGTGTGTTCCTTTTGATTTTCAAATATTCTTTGAGGCAGCAGCAGCCTCTAGCAAAGGAAAAGAAAAGAGGAAAAAATAGGGTTTATTACAAACCTAGAGCTAGACAAGACTAGACAAGACTACTATTGGTTTCATGGATTAAGTTGTATTTTCTGCCTTTAAGATTTCTAAACTAAAAGGGAAAAAAAACTTAGATGATTTTCCCAGGATGCTCATTTAAAAAGACAGCCAGATGAGAGCGAACAGGATTTTTAACATCAGTTGAAAACCCCGGCAGTAGTAGAGCTATTAAAGCATTTTAAGACAGTCTCAGAAAGGAGAATGAAGAGCCCTGTCTCATGGTGCGTTAGACTGCCAGCAGTGTTGAGTAGTGATGCAGAAAAGACATTTTTAATTAACACCCATGAGAGACAAATAGGGGATGAGTGAACAAGTGGAGGAGAGACAGAAAGAGTAAAGGGAAAAGGAAAAAAGGCAGAAATAAGCAACGGGATTGAGCAGATTAAATGCAGTTGTTTTTAGAGGTGATGCTGGAATGAAATAAACTTTCTACCAAACAAAAAAAAAAAACATTTTAAAGTTGAGGTAAATAAAATTTGAGAGAAAAATCTCTAGATTTATGAAGAGTTTGTATAAAGTACATGTTAGGAAACCGAATAAAGACGAAAGAAAATGAACTTGCAATGTTTATATTAGGTTAATTTTTATTTACCTTAGCAAACCCAGTTTTGCTGTCAATGATGTAACTCCAGTCTTTTCCATTTAGGCTGTGTGCCAGTTTGTACTTCCTCACAAAAGCTCGGCTGTCAGAACTTGTGCTGCCCTCCAACCCTCTGGCACCCTGAGTTATTATGCCTCGGACCGTCTTGGGTACACCTAGATCCACCTGCAATACAGAAAAAACGTGTCTATTCTTTACCAAAAACGGGCTGTGGACCTTTCAGTTTGGGATGGTGGTGGTCTTTAGTCCTTATACTTCACTAAAAGGACACTTTTCAAACCATAGAAACATTTAGACATAATTTCATGACTAAAGGAGGCTTTAAATATCAGACATTTGTTTCTTTCATGGAATATTTTCCTAATATTAGTAAATTATTTGTATTTTATACATTAATTATTTTATTGTACAAATATGATGCCTAAAAATGATAAACTAATTGCATTTTCTCAATATTGATACCAGCTTAAAGTGTCCTAAAAATGCCTATTATTTAATATATGCAGAAAGAAAATTTGGTTAAGTAAAACTGCAACAGTCATGATTACAACACAAGCCGAAAAAATATGTATTTTAAGGTAACACTCTATGGATTCTAATACTATTACTTTTATCCAGTTTTAAAGATTCATCACTCAGCGACAAATAGAGTTTAACCTCAACTTTTCAAAGAAAATTAAAGTTTTGGTGCTAAAATGTACTTGAATGACAAAACATGGAATTTTTTCGCAAAATATCAGAGCATATTGTTAGACATCACTTGGGATATGTTTTAAAATATAAAGTGGACTCGATTAACAAAAACAAAATAAAGATGGCTGTCTAAGGTTTTATAAATGGTGCATTACACAGTTAACAGGAACACAAAGGTGAACTTATGATGTAAGCAAATCTAATTATCATGCAGTTATTTTGTGTATAACATCTCATTGAAATCATGTTTATTGTTAAAACATTATTAAAAACTATTTAACTATATTTTTCAAATCTTTATAATAAAATGAGACTTAGGATTTAGTGCTTCTCAGACGCATCTACAGTCAAATATGGTCATATAACAGTTAATTCTTCGGTAATGTGCATTTGCTGAAAAATTCACCTGAGAATGGGAACTCTACTCAGGAAGATCTTTTGCTCATTAGTTTTGCAGCATAAAGTTAAAGTCACAGACCTGCAGCCACTCTTCTCCAGCTATAGGTTGTGTCGGGTTAGGAAACCAGCCCGACCGGCTGGCGACCAGTCTGGCCGCCCCCATTGAGCCGTGGATGTCCCTCATGGAGGATGCTGAGATCTGGGAGTCAGGGAGGAGGCCAGACAGCATGCCTTGCAGCTCTGAACAGGGAGCATCTAAGAGATACCCAAAGAGACAGAGAAAACCAAAGGTTTCAAAACAGTATTTTAACATTTTCACACAAATAATTGTTAAAATCAGCTAACTAAGATGTGCAAAGCCAACAAAATTTGAATTACATTTGTAGCCGAGTGCCTATAATCCAAGAGTCTACCAAGGAAAAGGAGTAAATGAAAATATACTGTAGCTGCAAGTAATGCTGCTATCATTCAAACAACTTAAAACATTTCAACCAATCACATCTAGCTTGGATTTATACTTCAAGTAACCTTATACTGTTTATTTTTCTGTAAATAACCGACTTATGGTAGAAATAACAACATAATGGAAAGCTTAAACGGACAACATGGTTTGCTAATTAATTAAAGTCCCAGAACTGAATCCACCAGATCCTACAGCGATGCTCCCAGTTTGGGGATTCCTGGAGCTGCAGCTGGATCCAGTGGTACTTCCATTTGATCAGGACCCAAAACTGTTATTCCTCTAAAAACAGAGGTACAGTGACGCGGAGCAGTGGGAGATCTGAGCAAGAAACCAGAGCTCAACTCATAGCCGCATGTGGCCAGCACTGCACCTAGGCATTTTTAAAGCCACTTATGAACCTATAAAGAGCATTCCTTAGTTATTCCTATTCTTTAACATTTTTTGTATCTTCTATTTAGATTGAAACCAGCTTCTTCTCTGCGGTGCTCCTTTATCCTACGTCACACGTTTAGTCCCTTATTTTGCATCTTGATAAAACAGTTCAGATTTTTCAAATTCAGTGACAGTCATACATGGCAGGTGCAGCATCGTCTTGCTGTAATTGCCATAATTACAGCCATAATTGACACTTGCATTGCTAGAAGCTTGTCCTTTGCATTGTTTTGAATTGCTGCAGTCCTGAACATACCCTTACATAGAGATCAAATGTAAAGCACTGTGGGTACAGGAATTGCAC
>NW_015152489.1:16970-56829 GCF_000732505.1 Cyprinodon variegatus
AAAAAAGTACTCCAGAGTGTTGTTCAGCATGGGGGTGAGTAGAAAATGAAGGCTAATCATGTTTTGGGTGTACTATTCCTTTAAATCCTCCAAGTGGTCAGATAGATACAGTAGTGGCTTTACCAAAGAAAATGGAGGTAATGTTGTCAGTTTTACTTTTGAGGTTAAAATTTTCAACATGTTAAAATGAGTGAATTCTTGTAAATAAGAGAGCACAGTAAAATGTAATAGCTAATAATGTTACTACTCATAATGATAATGGTATGGAAGCTGCATCAACTCTGCAGCAGTTGTGCAGAGTAAAAGGCAAGTAAAAGTTGCAGCACTAAGGGGGCAGAGTTTTCTAAAATATTAAAAAAAGGAGGGCAATCTGGCTTATCGTCCAATATGCAGCAAGGAAGGACCAGGGTTGATTTCTTCTATCTCATGTCTCCCTTAACCATTAAAATAAACAAGAGATGATTGTTAGGAGGCGGTGCAACATCAAAAGATCCAGACCTTGTAGAAAAAATGGGTCCACAATAACAATTTTAAAGAGTTTTTTGCCTAATCATGAATGCAATAAACATAATAATCAAGAGTTAATGTTGGTCATAATTTTGGAGAAAAAGATCTTTGTTTATTCCTGAAACAATTTGTTACAACATCAATTGATGTCTTACACCCCAGAGCCTCTTCCTGCTGTTTTTCCTTCATCCTGTTTCATTATTTTCTCATCCTGCGGTTGAAAAGTTGACACATAACTTTAACCGAGCAGTCAGACAGGGATTCTGTGTGGGGAATTGGGGCAGCGCTCTCCCAAAAGCAAAAAAAAAAAAAGGCTAAATAAAAGCATGCTGAAGATCAAAGCCGAGCTGTTTATTACAGAGACAAATGAGTTTTAATCTAATAAGCCTCAAAAACAGCACTGTGATGAATAATGATGGAAAACAAAGTGAATCAAACAATGTGGCCACCCTTTGTTTGAAGATGTTCAAGGAGAGTATTGGTTTGAAACAAAAATTAGATTAAACTAAAGAGAGGGGGAAAAGAAAGGTAGAATAAAGGAGAAGGAACAGCTAAAGGTTGGACAAAAGGTCAAGAAGAAGGATGAAATGACAGAATGGGGAGTGAATAAAAAGGAAAAGGGATGCAGGGGAAGAGAAAGAAAGAGAGGTGACAGTGATTGATGGTGACATTCTTCAGGTCTTTGAGGAAATGAATGTTTAATGCAGTGACGTTTGCAGCACTGCCTCGTTATTGTAAATAATTCATCCACAACAAACAGCGACGGGCTCCGTGAGCTCCCTCAAGCTCTGCAACATTCGGCAAAACTTATTAGCCATAGCTCTATGATTGTCTAGTTTTATATGTGCTGTTTCTGTGCCTGAGCTGCTGGCCTTTTTTAAATCAGGAGTGCAGTGGGAGTCGACAAGAATATCATCTCCTCTCATCCCTGCAAAAACAGGCAGATGTAAAACACCAGCGTAAGAGCTCTTAAACTCACAGGCTTACACAAACCGATATGTGCACACCAGCAAAAACCGTCAAGGTCTCACACATGCACTGAAGCCCACTTTCACCCAACGTATGCTCTGATGTTTCACCCACACATGAAGCTTTTTCCCTGATAACCAGCTCCCACTACAGCCGATGGAGCTCTACATGACTGGATACGAGTGCCTCACAGGCCTGGGGAGGGAAATAATAACAGGTACTGAAAGGGAGTGATTGATAAAGAGCTGCAGTACTGAAATAAAATGGGATTAAGGTGAGGAAGGAGCCGCTGAAGGAGGCAGGCACCAGGAAGATTTAAGGAAGACGAGACGGAGAGAAGCAAATGAGAAACGGCTGGAGAGAGGCGGAAATGGAAGCTGTCAGCAAAGGCGAAAGAAGGACATCGGAAGGGAAGCCAGAATGAGGAGGAAGAAAAAAAACACAAAGACATTGAAGAGAGATGGGTGAGAGAACAGCAGAGCAGGAGAAATAAAAGTGTGATTTAAGTTAATGGCATGTCACTGACTGACTGCTTTATTTCTGTCTTTATAGGCCTGTGTAGGGCATTATCACATAGCGAGAGTGTGTTAGACTGCGGGCTTGTCTTCATGTCTATGAGCAGGAATGTAATGTCTGTTAGCAGATATGTTAGGATATAAAACTGTAGAAAATACATTTTCCTGCAGCACAACATTTTTTTTTGTGCAGATGTTTTCCTCTATCTATAAATCCCTGTCACTCATTTAAACAAGGTGAACCTGGTAATATTTTGCATTAAGTGTCCTGCAAAGCTATTTCTTACTTTTAAACGTTTTCTCGCTTTATCACATTATGACAACACATTTCAAAATGTTATTTTAGGGATTGTATGCAATAGTTTAACACAAAAGAAGGCAAAACTATGAGGTTTAACCATTAATTACACATATTTTTCAATTCGGCCCATCAGAAATTACGTTTTGCATATATACATCTACACCAATTTTGAAAATTAGATGCCTTTGCAAAATACTTTGGCCATTAAATATGAATGGAAAGTATAAAAAGTATTTTAAATCTTGCCAAAGATTGTTATTTGGATTTAAGTTTGGACTTCTACTAAGCCATGTAGCAAATTAATACACTTTGAACTACCTTTTTGTTTCAAATGTGAATAAACGTTGGTTAACACTGTAACAAAAACAACGTCTAATTTTCTATACTGTGTTCTGCACTGATTAAAAATGTTAAGTTGTTGGGAGGTTTGAAGAGGACCAAAATGCAGAGACAGAAGATAAAGTGGTTTCTTGCAGATTTAATAATGCAAAAGGTGGCAAGTGAGGGTAAAATCCAAAAACGTATCAAAATACAGAAAACCAAAAACCAGAAGACGTCAGGCAAAACGCACAACGATCAAAAAACAACAAGGAACCAGCAAAGAGTGACTGAAGAGGAGGAGTATATATCTCAAACAGAATAAAGCCGGGGTAATGAACTGATTGGGAGCAGGTGTGGACAGAAGAAACTAGAAGGGAGCTAGGGGAAGGAGACTGACACAAGAGGGCAATAGAGGGTAAACAGGAAATGCATAGAACTGAAATATAAACAGACCACAAAATGGAAATGAAACATGAAAACTCAAAAAGAAAACTTAAATACAACCTAAAAGTACAAAACCATGACAAAAAAAAGTACTGGCTAACTTTTAAGAACAATAAAAAAGTGTCAATTGAGATCTTTGTTTCCTTATGGTGAAACTGCAAAGGTGCACATATAATCTATTTATTGTTGACACATTCTCCAACCTAGGTTATGATACTCTGCAGCTATTTCATAGATGATATAAGCCTCTGGCTGCTTTTCTAAAAAAAAAACAAAAAAAAAAACTGTCAGTTTGGCTGAACATGTTCTTTCCATGTGCTATAATGTTTTAGTGGATGGATTGACTAAGGGTTCTTAAAAATGTTTAAAGATGAAAATGCTTTTAAAACTAATGTAAATTGTCTTAGGATGATGATTGTCCTCTAATGTTCTCTATTCAAGAGTTTTTCAACCACTGTCATCCACTACCCTGCTAGTTTTAGATCTTCTTTTTCTTTCACTCACCTAATTCAGAAGAGTGCATGTTAACAACGTCTGGTAAACTGTTGAGCTGAAGCTGGGAACCTTCTAGGCGCACATCAGCAGCCTTGAGGAGCAATGTAGAAAAAACAGCTCTACTGAACCTGTGGAGCTTTAACCGTCAGTTCGTACTTAAACTACACATAATCCAATTGGTTGGCTTAGATTTCATCCAGGGGGCTTGGATTAAATGGGTCTAAATCAGGGGTCACCAACATGGTGCCCACGGGCACCAGGTAGCCCCCAAGGACCATATGTGGTGCCCTCAAGCCTGTTCTAAAACTAGCACAACCTTCCAGTGAGCTGCCTCTAAAAGGTTATTTTAGTCTGTTGCTCTACTTCTGTAATCACACTAACACTTCTACAGATTTAAAAATGAGAATATTTAAATTAAATAAAGCATTGCAAATATGTTTATTGGTAAGCGCTGAACCTTGTAGTTCAAAGGTCAGTATTGTTAGCCCCTTCACGTGACGCGGTACCGATGAAGTAGCTCTCAGTTTAAAAAAGGTTAGGGACCCCTGGTCTAAATCAACATGTGTTGTTTAGATATCTGTTGGTGAAAAACATAACAACTGCATATGTAACAGCATTTCCATAAAGTTTTGCACAACTTTATGTTGGTTTTTGTGTTTGTGATGTAAAAAATAGGCAAAAAAGGTTAAGGGATATGAGAACTTTTGCAAGTTTTAGCTCCTTAGCTCCACTACTGAAAGCTCAATGAATGGAAAATAGGCAAATTAAATCTGTTGGCTAATACATTTTTGACGTGATCTCAAGAAACAAAATAGTGCAAAACATAAGGTGATGTATATTGCAATTTGAGGCATTAAAATATACTAAAAATACAAAAGAGCGCAGATAGGATAGCTGAATATAGATATACATACATAGATGTATATTCTACCATTCTTGTCATATTGTTTTGGTGCGATTGTGATTTGTGTGGGTGCTGAAATAGCCCTCCTGGATAAAAGCATATCTGTCCCCCTAAATGGCCGCAACAATGGCACCAGGGAGAGGCCCTAACCTAATAATAATACAGCGGAGCGGAGAGACACACGCACACGGAAGGGTCCAGTCATGACTTAAAATCCTATCTTTCACAGTTTTTCGACACACACACAAACACAGACAGCATAATTAAGTTTTATCTATTTATAGTATCGAGCTGATTATGCTGGTTGAAATCGTGTTTGTTTGCCAGAGCTACAGATGAAAGCTGAGAGCCTGTTACTCTCTGATGTTATCACCCACACATGACACTCTAGTATTATTCTATTAGGACCAAGTGTGTCTCTATGTGTGTGTGAGAGAGATATATGAGTGGGAGTCGGAGAAGGAGGATATGGATATGAAAGAGCGAGGGCAAGAGTGTGAGTGCACAGGAGTGGGTGTGTTATGGAAGAAAAAAAAAGATTAAAGTATGAACTGAATTTTCATTAGATTATACACGTGAGAAGAAATAGAACATTTCTTTCACTGTCCCTTTGTTGTTTTCCAGTAAATGTTTTCTATGGAAGCTATTTTATCTTTGACCCAACCTTTTCCCACCTAAACTGTGTCTTATGTGTTATTACAAGAATCTCAAAAGGAGACATATTTCAGTTTTTTTAATAAGTCTTTATGCTTGATCAAATTCTATCATTGTTCTTCTCTTGCATCATGTCAAGCATAGAGATTTTGTTAATAGTATTATATTTCATTTATATTGGAATTAAGGATAGAAAATTGTTGGCTCCCCTGTAAATGGAAAAAAAATGAAAAAAGGAGCTTACTTTTTCTCTCTCTTTTTGTATCTTTTCAATAATTATTCATTGCCTGACCATCAAGGAAGGGCTAGGCCTGTGATTGCACCCAAGTGGTCCACAAATATATGCTTTTTCTACATCAGCTTTTAAAATTTCTAAAGATAAAGGAACACTAAACACAGAGTGCTAGCTTAATAAAGTCAATATGCAAAAAACAGTGCAATGATCTTCCTCTGTCAATGTATCTAACAAAAACTCAAGCTGTAAGGAAATGGTAGAAATAAACATAGTCATAACTTAAATATGCATACATTATATACCTATCTAAATCTAGAAATGTAAAGCTAGAGCAGCTTACAGTATATAATTTTAGTTGAGTGAATCATTGTGCAGACGAAGCACAATTATGAACATTAAACAATATTATTGCTGGTTCATTGCTGTGACATTTAAGTTCATTTCAATAATGGCATATCTAGTGTGTGTTACTCGTACCACAGACTATTTTTCCATGTCCTAAATATATCTGCTGCAGTAAGGATTTCGCTGGAGAATCCCCTGAACAGACTTTGGATTGGATGTATAGGAAGGGAATCCTGTAGCAGTAATTAGTAAACGACACATTTCCTTAGATCTCATGGAAATGCCAAGCAGAGGAACAGTGGTGCATTACCTGTAATCTGACAGCCGTAGAGCTCGAAACGTAGAGATATACCGTTCTTCCACGACTGAGGTCTGATTCGCACGAAACGTGTGAGGACCGGCTGAGGGATCCTGTTGAGAACCACTTCTGTGGGATCAGTGTTGGCGTGGAATACCTGTGGATGAAAAATAAAAATAGCACATAGGTTAATACTAATATTACATTGTTACCCATGACCCAAGTATAGCAAGTTTTATTAAGTACAATTATTTGTTGGAGAGGTATAAAAACTGATGGTTATCCATACAGTTTTTGGAGACACACATCTCCTGGAAGGTCAGGTTGTGTGGACTGGTTAATGGCTTTTATGAGCACATTGTTCTTATGATTCAAAATGGAGTTTCCTATTTTAGCTTCCTTTGGCCTGTCGACTCAGTCATTTTTATGGGTGTGGTCGCCTTGCAGCGTCAGGATATATTTGAACTTCAAAACATACAGTTTTGAAAAATTTAAATAAATGAATTAAATCCTTGTTGCATAACTGAATTATTTTGTTATGGAATTCGAAAACATACAGATGGCAATCTGTTTTTTTTAGAGTGAGATTGATAGTTTTTATTCATTATTGCAGTTAGCACCTACTGCCTACAAATTAGCATTTATTTAGAGTACAGCTATAAAAAAAAGTGACATAAGTCTAATTTCCTATTCATGAGTAGTTCTCAATTAGGAGTCGTTTTAATCAAGAAAGGGGTGGGAATGAGGGGGTGGCATGAGTCGTATTTCAGTCAGAACCACAAAGAACTTTGACCCCCTGGGACTTTTTTTAAGGGAACTAAATAGATTATTTCTATCCTGTTTCTTCTTCATTTCCACTGTGGTTTAATGTCCAGCATTGATTAGTGAAATTAAATCAATGGAATGGAAGTGTCTCTCCTCGTTGCCATTCAGCTCTTACTGTATGGGTCACAGGAGTATGAATATTTTTTAAATACTTTACTACTACATGTTTTTGGATGCTTCTTTAAAACAGAGAACTGAATTAACATGATATTGAATCAGTTTAGGTATAGTTCTATTGATTTATTCCTTTAAATGATTTTCTGATTTCCTGTTGAAAAAGAAAAATATTGGTTGAATGAAACCAAATAAGATTGACTGTTCCCCCTGTGTATCCATAGGTTCTCTCCAGGTACTCTGACTTCCTCCCACAGTCCAAAAACATGACTGTTTGGTTAATTGGCATCTCTAAATTGTCCTTAGGTGAGTGTGTCTGTGTGTGCGTGGTTGTATTTCTTTATGCATCTCTGTGTTGCCCTGCAACAGACTGGTGACCTATCCAGGGTGTACCCAGCCTATCCTCCATAGACTGCTTGAGATAGGCACCAGCTACACCATGACCCTGAAGGAATAAGCAATAGAAGATGGATGGGTGGACGAATGGGTGGATGAAACCAAATTGAAAGCTAAATCCAACAGTGGGATGAATGTATTTAAGGTTTTTCTGTTCATGTGAAGGATAAGTTTCTTGTAAATGTGTAGAGAATGACTCGCAAACTTTAAATTGTGGCATTTTTGATTAGGTTATCTTTTCTGAAATAACGTATTGGTGTGTTTGGTATCCGTTATGTTGTAAAAGGCTTAGCACCTATAAACATACACTACCGTTCAAAAGTTTGGGGTCACATTGAAATGTCCTTATTTTTGAAGGAAAAGCACTGCGCTGTCCTCTGCAGGGAATAGTACACACCGTTTTAGGAAATCTTCAATTTTTTAGCAATTTCTCGCATGGAATAGCCTTCATTTCTAAGAACAAGAATAGACTGTCGACTTTCAGATGAAAGTTCTCTTTTTCTGGCCATTTTGAGGGTTTCATTGACCCCACAAATGTGATGCTACAGGAACTTCATCTGTTCAAAGGAAGGTCAGTTTTGTAACTTCTGTAATGAGCTAAACTGTTTTCAGATGTGTGAACATGATTGCACAAGGGTTTTCTAATCATCAATTAGCCTTCTGAGCCAATGAGCAAACACATTGTACCATTAGAACACTGGAGTGATAGTTGCTGGAAAAGGGCCTCTATACACCTATGTAGATATTGCACCAAAAACCAGACATTTACAGCTAGAATAGTCATTTACCACATTAGCAATGTATAGAGTGTATTTCTTTAATCTCTTACACCCTAAGGGGGTATAAATAAATTTCTGCCTGACAAAAACACACAAAAGTAAATAACTCATAGCCTCACAGCTATTAGATTTAAGAAGAAACTTTTGGTACCTCTGTAAAGGTAAGATGTCATAGAATGGTTTTCTGGTGTCAGCACCATTGTAGCTTTGACCCTGCCTGAAATATTAGGGACAAAATACAAAATATTTTGCATTTTTTTGAACCTCGCCAAAATTTTCTTTGAAATAAACATTGCAAAACACTACCAAAATATTATTTATAGCACAAAAAAGTAGTACAGACTTTTAAATCTAAATGTTGTGTAAAAATATACCAAATTTGGAGTCAATCAGATGAATCATATTTATTTTAGAATGGCATTAGTGAGAAATTTCTTAGGCGGAGAGGCCATTTTGGCACATTTATCCAAAAATGTCACCAAACTGTGCCAAATGTGTTTTTTACATCAATACTGGGGGTTTTACTGGAGGTCATGTAGCAGCTGGACCCACCGGTGGGTCCGTAGGGTTCTAGGGGTTAAAGTTCAGACTGGTTTAAAGTTATCTTCATTCAAAACTACAGTGCTTTTTCTTAAAAAATAAGGACATTTCAATGTGACCCCAAACTTTTGAACGGTAGTGTATTTTTCATTTCAAAATTCACATTTTTTAGATAACTAATTCAACAGAAACATAAATGATAAAATGACAGTATTTATTGTGTTTCCAAAATATATGCTTTTAATGACTGCTGTGTTTTCATATCACAAATCATTGGTATTCAAGGCTAATTAAACTGTGACCTTCAATAAAGGTTCACCATCTTGGAGACCACAGTTGTTTGCCTTCTTTTCAAGCTTGGCAGGATAACACCAATAGAATTCTCATGTCTTCGAGTTAAATATGAAAGCGATATCCAAATGTATTTGTTTAAAATAAATTAATAAATCAGTGAGCCATGAGATCACAGCTGTGCCAAAAATTACAGCTTTAGAAAAACAGGATTTTACATGAGTTACAGTGTTTCTGCTCACTTTATTAAACGCGCTACTTACAGTAAATACATAAAATGAATGGAGACTGTTGACAAAGGGAGGAATGAGCTCAAAGGTTTACTTCAACACTCCTGCGTACCCTCTGAGGGCACGCAGTGTGTGATAAATCAGATACATAAGTAGGTGGAGAGGAAGCCTCTTCTCACGTCCTCTTGACTCAACCACACACAGGCGGGGAAACAACTCTAATTCCTCACGCACACAGTGCAAAGATAAACACACTCTGTCACCCTTCAGGGCACTAACACACACTGCTGTGTGCACTACATCCAGACACAATGGCCTTGCTCACACACGGCTTTCTTTCCGTACAGTACGTGTTGCCGTCTGAGCTTCAGCACACAGTAAAACACACTCAAACATGCTTTCCTCTAAAAGTGCAAAAAAAAATACAGATAAAAAGGAAATTGAATGAAAGAACACATGACCAGAAGCACCCTTTTTTAGTTTCTTGACATCTCGATTTTGTATCTCTGTCTATCTGACAAAGTGTCAAGTCTTTCCCCTCGCTCTCTCTCTGGCAGCCATCTCTGCTGGAAAACACAGCTGGGCTTCTGCTTTACTGCCCTCAGCTCTGTCTGTCTCATTGACAACTCTATCTTCCTCCCTGCCTAGATGATTTACTACTGTAAATTTAAGTGGGGAAAAAGGCACCATTTTATGCAATGTTGCACTGCTTTGCAATAGTATTCCCATCATCTCCTGAAAGATTTTGCATTTCGTCATGTTACACAAACTTCAATATCTTTCATTGGGATTTTCTGTGCTGTGAATAAATGTTCCAATTATACATAGTTTTTTCTAATCGTAGACAAATTACAGTCAGGTTTCCTGATCAAAACATATTTTTTACATTTCGCACAGAATACTCAAATACTCGTACTCCTTGATGCCTTGCTAATTTGTTGTTCAGCTATTAAGCTGAGTAGGTGTGTGTGTTAATGTGTGACTTATGTGATGGACGTCCACAGAAACCAGTGCCAAGAGGAAAGAAAATTATATGTATTTTTTGGAGTGTGGCATACAGTTAGCTTTAAGCCTTGTCTTTTACTCTGCCAAACTAACACATGAGATCTGGGCCTTTACATTGTAGCTCTGGCTGTATGTTTTACTTAGATTAATTTTCCTGCAAGAAGGTAAACCGCAGCCCTCTGTGACCTGTTGCAGCTTTTCTTTCATGACTACTCTTTATTTAGCTTCATTCAATTACCAGGCATGCCCAAAGTTGGTCCTCGAGGGCCACCGTCCTGCAGGTTTTAGAGGATTCCCTGCGTCAGCACAGCTGATTTTCATTGATAGCTGATTAACAGGCTGCTGCTGAACTGTAATCATCAGAATCAGCTGTGCTAAAGCAGGGAAACCTGCATGACAGCAGTCCCTTGAGGACCATCTTTGGGCATGTCTGGTTACTAAATAATTTTAAGTTTTCCTGTCCTTTCTGACAAAAATATTTGTGCACCATAATGCTGCAACCTCATTGTTTTACAGTCTGTGCAGATTTAGATTTCCTCATCATGCACAATTTCCATGAGGGCTAGAATATTTAATTGTGATCTAGTCTGATCGAGGCACTTTTTTTGTAGTCGCAATGTGATTCGAAGAATCGAAAGATTCAAAAAAATGTTTTGCAAAGATGCTGTACAATTAAACTGATGACACAACCTAATGTGTTTATTACAGAAGAAAAAGGTGAGCTTTATTTAACTGAGCCAAAGGGCATTTAATTACTTGCTTGGTTACACATTCATAGGTGTTTTGGGGCTAGGCGCTTATGTGCATCTCTGTGTTCAGGATTTATTATTTTCCTCTTGTTCTCCATCAGTTAAACAACAGGACCCGTCAGTGGGGAGGAGAGATATGGATGAAGAGAGTCTCTGACTGCAGGGAACAGAAGCGAGCCACTGGGCCAGCTGGGAACTGAACCTGTGACCCAGTGGGTGAATGCAGCAAAGCCGGCCCCTGTGACCTCATGTCCCTACAAAGGCGTTCACACTGGAAACCGTGACCACCTAAACGATGGAAAATCGCCTAAAGGCCATACAAGAATTAATGGGATTGTGGTTCAGACTGTAATTACAAGTGTGAGAGCGCTTGTAGGTTTGTGTGTCGATGTGTAAAAGTGTAATTATGAGGTCTCACTCTGAGGAGTTTAAGGCTGCTGGGTGCTTTCTGATTTCCCTTGGTGCACAAAGAAACATTTCCTCAGCACATGCACACACGCTTACACACTTCCATACTGTATTGAGTCATTGTGCACTTGCATGTTCATATGAAAGTCTATCCTTGTTGCTGTCCTTTACAGACTCAGCTTTCAAGTGGAGTGTAGTGTGTCAGTAAGCGTGACGGGCCCCTAAGTGCTGTGTACACCCTTCACTTTGACAAGAATCTTGAAGCCCTTTTTTCTAAATTATCTGCTGTGTTCAGGGTCAACAAGCAGAGCATCTGTTCTAATAAAACTAACTCTGTGTTATAAGCCTTTTCTCTAACGTTCATAATGACATAAATAGACACTGCTCAAATATATACAGTACATGCACACTAAGTATTATTTGGTTAACTGTTCTTAAGAGAGTTGCATCTAAATAACTGCCTACATGTTTGGCTGTTTATTTGGCAAAATCGATTATATAATTAATCAGGTGTCTTCCAGCTGGTTTGAGAGTGATATTTCAATGTGGCTGTGGGGTAAGAAGCATACAGAGGACAGACCTATAGGGGAAGCACCACTCTAAAATCATTTAGTACAGCTTTCAAAAAAGAACAAAACAGTTCTAAGCATGCATAAAAACCAATCTGACTAAACAATATCTGCCTCCACTCTGGGTTTCTGAGCAAAACCCTTAACCCCTGATTGGTCCCTGGGCGCCACACAATGGCAACCCACTGCTCCGCAAGGGGATGGGTCAAAATGCAGAGACGGAATTTCCCCAGTGTGTGACAATAAAGGGATTTACATTAGCATTTTAAGATGAAAAACGATAGTGCTTCTTCTTAACTATACCAACTACTTTGTGTCTTACATTCTGTAAAAACTATATGGATCATAGCGCCAGCATCACCATGCTTAACAGCTGGTAACGTTTTAACGTTGGAAGCCTCAACCGGACTCATCCAAACATCCCAACAGTTACTTTTTATCATAAACCTTTTCTCAACGGATCTTACCACATTTGTTTGGTTGGCCCCTCTTGGCCCAAGGAGAAGCACATTTTTGATCTCAACTTTAAGTTAAAACGTATCTAATCTACTGTACTATTGGCTACTTTTACAGAATCCACGATATACAAGAAGAGATCTTGAGTCTTCATATGAAGTTTTGTAAGACTGAGCAAGGATGCAAAACGTTAAAATGGTTTTAGGGCCTGAAATAATGCAAAACAAGCCCTTGAACAACAAAAACAAACAAAAAAACAGAAATAGAGAGAAACAAAGCCAAACTATGAAAAATCTACAAAATCTTCTAAGGGACCCGTATAGGTAGGATATGATTGAGAAATAAAGCACTGCTTAATCATAATTAATATTTACATCAGAAAGGAGAGATGCACTAAACATTTAATTATAGCCAGTGTTAGTCTTCACTTAACCTGTACTAGCTCCTGGAGTGCAGTCAAAAAATCCACAGAGACACAGAGAGGGGTGTAATAGGATATGGAGCTTCCCTAGGGGTCTAAACTCCTATATTCACTTTGAAGAGTAGCTTCCTAAAAGGCATCTGAAACAATTAGCTAATGAACTACACCTGTGACACAGCTAAGGTTCTTAACTGCATGCTCAAGTCTATCTGCATTTACTAAGCACCTGTGGTTCCCAACAAGGGGAAATAAGAAGATACGAACCTACTGAGAGTTTTAAAATGTATTAAAAGAAATGTAACCTTTTTCACTGACAACTACACTGTCTAATGTTTATTACTGCATGGGACTGACCAAGATCATTTGCTAAGTTGATGTGAAGTGGCAAGAAAGCAGCATATGGTTTCAAAACCTTTAAAGGGCATATATCATGCAAAATCAACTTTTTGGAGCTTTGCACATTTTTAAGTATTATGACAAAAAGTGTTTGCCATGTACAAAGTTTAGGCAAATGCCAACCCCTCCTGTTCATAGGTCAGTAGCCCTTCCAATGATTTAATACCCATGAAGTAGTTCTCAGCTCTAAAAAGGTTGATGACTCCTGGTATGGAACAATTAACTATGATAAAGGCTACGTTCACACTGCAGCCTTAAGTTACCCAAATCCGATTTTTTTTTGCCCATATGCCAGCTGGATCTGATCTTTTCATGGCTCTCTGAACAACACAGATACGAATTTTTCCAATCCGACCCAGGCCACTTGGCTATGTGGTCCTGAATCCGATACGAATCTGATCTTTTCAAATGCGACCTGTGTGTGAACGGCCAGGTCGGATTCATCCGACCGGAACGTCATTAATACCCGACAAATGTCACTATTCTGTGTCTTGCTACGCAGAAGGGGCAAGAAAAACAACAACCATGGCAGATGATGATGCGGAGAGTAGTATTTATGTTTAAACATATTGAAAAGAATGAGTTTTTAGGGTTGGAAAAGACCGCTAGATGCGCGCCGGCACTAGCATCCATGTGTACGCTTGCCTGTGACGTCATCTACTGCGCATGCAGGACACTTGCTTTGTATGACTGCAGTTCACACAGGAGATCCAAGTCGCATATATTTGGAAATGTGAACAGTAACGCCAAAAAATCAGATTTCATTAAAAAAAAATCAGAATTGAGCATCAAGGCCTGATGTGTGAACGTAGACAAAGTGTCCTGAAAACCCTAAATAAAGGTCATTGCAAAAAAAAATAGGCTGCCTAATTTGGTAGGGGGGTCTATAGCAGATTCAGATGATACAAAAATGAGTGTTAACAATAACAATACGCACCGTTTAATCATCATTTAAAAACAGTAAGATTTACTACAACCTACCTACACATTGCCATGTACCTACACTACCAGGCTAAGAATGAACAGCAGCCAAGTAAACCTGGAGGAGCTGCAGACAACCAGGGCTTGGGAATTCAGTTAAAGGGATAACCATTGGTTGTACATACCTCACACTGGTATTTATGTAAGAGCCGAAATGACAAAGCATTTTTAAAACAAAGTGTTGCAAATCCCTTTTTATAACAAGCCATACAGGAAGCAGAACAAACACATGGAAGACATTGTTTGAAGGGAATAGTGGACAGTCAATGTACCTAAATTCAATTAGTCATTGTCAGGGAAGCTTGAAAACCTTAAACACTCACAATCCCATCCAACTGAGTTTGAGCTATTTTCTATAACAGAATAAGCCAAAATGTCAGTCTTTAGACAGACTCTATAGAGGTCTGTATACAAAATTATGCCACACCGTTTGATCCTTTTTTTGTTTAGATCCATGTATCATTTTATTTGATTTTATAATTATAAACTGCATTTGTTTCTGTCACATAACACCCCAGTAAAAACAATGGAGAATGTGAATAAGATCAGCAGGTGTTAATAATTTTGTTTGGCACAGGATGTTCAGAGTATTTGACTCTAGTTTGTAGACTAAGAGTGAATAATGGCATTAAGACTAGAGGAAACTAAAGGAATAAACGAATACAGTCATCTAACCTATATCGAAGAGGAGACGAGTGTGTGTAGCTATGTGTGAGTCGGAGCCTGTAGGGCCACAGTCATTCAGCCAGAGTCGACCCACGGAGACCTGCTGAATTATGCAGATGTCCGTGCTGACTGAGCTCTGTATGTGTGTGTGTGTGTCTCGTTATAAAATAGTAAAACGCCTTCCACATCTCCTCCCATTTCCTAACACCAGGACAAATACGCACTTCAGGGACTTAAGGGAGGTTACATCTTTGTGACAGCTAAATCCAGGTGTGGGTGTGTGTGTGGGCCGGCCATGTTTTTGTTACCTTGTGGGGACGATTTCCCAGCACATATGTTTCTAAGACAAAATTACAGTTGGCATCTTTGTAATATGTCCCTTTGTCCTCTTTCTCAGTTCTGCCCTCAACTTTTCTCTCTTCATTTGTTACTGATTCGACTCTCCACTTTTTTCTGCTTCTCCCTCACCTTCCAACCTTCCTCGCTCCACTCTGTCGTTTTATTTTCTTTCCCCCTCCTGACATGCTTCCAGGCTGTGTTGCTGAGACCTCCGATCTATCCAGAGGGATTTGTGGTCAACACCCCTGTCTGCTTTTCTCATTATTCCCGCTCTCCTTCTTGCCTCAATTCATCCATCCATCTCTCTCTTTTGCTCTGTGATTCCCTTATGAACACTTCTTCCCGCTGTCAGCCTGTTCCCTTCACTCACCTCTTCCCCCCTGAACCTCGTGTTTCTCCCTCTGGCTTCCAGCTCTCTTCTGCCTTCTTCACAGCTCATTCTTTCTATCAGTTAATGCTTGACAACCTATCATTTTGTGCTTTATTTCCTTTCTCTTTTCCAAATATTCATGTTTTTCCACTTCAAAGTACCTCTCCCTTTCTCATGTTGCCTTTCTCCATCCATCCTTGTTTCTCTGCAATACAGTTTTCTTTGTGCCTTAGGCTGGATCCAGTGGTGCAACAGGTCTGGAAGCGTTTTTTTTTTATACCATAATAACAATTAAAACTATGAAAGTCCATGTAATGTCTCAAACTGTAAGATGCAAGTTGAATATATCAATCTATGACATCTTTTTTTTGTTTGTTTTTTTGTTTTTTCGTCAACATCATGTGAACCAGATCCAGTATTAAGATCTGGGACGGCTTTGCTGTTTCATGAACAGGAATTTCTAAAGAGGATTGTGTATGAATGAGCTGAAGCATTCCAGAAAGGATTAGAAGTGAAAACTAGAAAATGAAGATTTTAGAGAGGCCCTTTGGACTGAACTGAGATCCAGTTAAATGATGTGCCATGGCTTGAAATAAGCTGCTCATGTAGGAAAACCCTTCAGTTGGGCAGAGTTAAAACAACATTTTGTTTCAACTAATTATTTGAATTGAACATGCTGTTAAATCTGTCATGCATTATAAATAAGCAACCAGCAAAACGGTATCCACTATCTTTTTGAGCTTAAAAAATACAATTTTTTTTTGCATTTTCTGCTTCATAAATCATTGTGTGTGGCAAACATTAAAATCTTACACTGTGCTGTAAAGTATATTTACCTAAAGTGAAAATGATAGATATACAGTCTGTAGTTTGTTCAGTTCTCATAAGAATTTGTGCCAACCCTAAAACTCCCTGGAAACTGAGCCAAGTTACTCATATTTAAAATATCTCTCTTATTATTTCTAGTACTTTTACAACTAGGGGTGAGTATTGACATGGTTGTTGCAATACCATACGTGTCACGATACTTGGGTCACGATACATTATATTATCACGATATTGCAATATTTTTCCGCCCTATAGTTATTTCGGGATCTATGTAGTTAGGGGTTAGTGTCAGTCATCGTCTTCCAATGTGAGCACCTCACATACAGATTTATGGCACTGCGCTGCACAGCAAAAGGGCTCACAGCTCTATCTGCAAGAGTGGCAGGTAAAATGTTTTGTTTTAAAAAAAAAAATCAGTATTAGGAACTGGAAAATCAATATTATATCGGGCACCCACAAATCACAATATAAAGCCAAATCGATTTTTTGCCAAACCCCTAGTTACAACAGGGTTGTAAAAAACAGGCTTTTCAGCTTTTATTTTCATGAAAACATTGTCAGTAAAACCATTTTTGTTTTGCAGCTTTTTTCTTCTACTTTGTTGTAAAAAAAAAAAGACAAAATACCCACTTTGTAGTTGAGTAAAGCTAACTTAAGTAGATATTTATTCTGTGCAGTTATCCTTTTTTTGTTTTTCAATTCTTTTCCATTTTGAATAACTGCACTTTCCTGGTAGTAAAGCATCTCCAATTAAAAACTCTTTGTGCTTGTACATTATTTTCTGAGTTAAAAAGTCAGTTCGAGTTTGCATATTCTTTTTGACTACTAAAAAAGCATTTAATGACATTATAAAAATCTTTAAATATCAAACACATCATTAGGATGCTGTGTGATAGCACCTCCCCCACCCCTCAGTGAGCTTCCTCCCAGATGCTTAAGTAAGTGGCTGGAGTGAAGAGGATGGTTTAAGAGGCACTTATCTGGGATGAATGTTAACATGCAAGAAAAGTGAGGTTGTAAACACACCCATTTATGAGTATCTATGATGCATATCTGAATCTACTGTATTTAAATGCAGCATTTCTGCAACACGTGTCTTTTTAAAGAGTCCTAAATTATTCTATTGGATATTTTTTAATCCTTGCGTCTTTCATGAATTTCTTTTTTGGCATCATTGACTAAAGAACTAATTACTTCTCAGCACCAATATAATCTAGCGCAAATGCAATAGGTGTAGGTAGTAAAAATGTGGCTGCCAGGTTTTCATTATGGTTATATTGATTAGATATGACATATATATAAGTTGAAAGGTATACATTTTACAGTGTTGAAGGATAAAAAAAGGGTGAAAAATTAGAAACAGGTTTGAAATAAATGTAAAGTCCAATTAATTTTAGGACAAACAGTAAAGTAGAGATGGAATTGTAAAGTTAATTATTTATGGTTAAATAGATCAATAAAGATTATATATACACTACCATTCAAAAAATTGGGGACACATTGAAATGTCCTTATTTTTAAAGGAAAAGCACTGTACTTTTCAATGAAGATAACTTTAAACTAGTCTTAACTTTAAAGAAATAAACTCGATACATTGCTAATGTGGTAAATGACTATTCTAGCTGCAAATGTCTGGTTTTTGGTGCAATATAATATACATCAGTTTATAGAGATCCATTTCCAGCAACTATCACACCAGTGTTCTAATGGTACAATGTGTTTGCTCATTGGCTCAGAAGGCTAATTGATGATTAGAAAATCCTTATGCAATCATGTTCACACATCTGAAAACAGTTTAGCTCATTACAAAAGCTACAAAACTGACCTTCCTTTGAGCAGATTGAGTTTCTGGAGCATCACATTTGTGGGGTCAAATAAACGCTCAAAATGGCCAAAAAAAGACAACTTTCATCTGAAAGTCGACAGTCTATTCTTGTTCTTAGAAATTAAGGCTATTCCATGCAAGAAATTGCTAAGAAATTGAAGACTTCCTACAACGGTGTGTACTACTCCCTTCAGAGGACACGCAAACAGGCTACTGTGGGTACTATTAAATGAAGATGCCATTTGGGGACCCGTGAGGCGTCTGTTTCTCAAACTAGAGACTCTAATGTACTTATCTTCTTGCTCAGTTGTGCAACGTGGCCTCCCACTTCTTTTCCTTCAAAAATAAGGACATTACCCCAAACTTTTAAACGGTGGTGTAGATATACAAACACATAAAAAACTAAAAACTTTTGGTCAAACATTGAAGGATTAAAATGTAAAATCTTATTATTGCCCTTACCACAGAATCACTAATGTGTATGATGCATTTCAAAGACATAAAAACACATAGCTTGAAGCAAATAATACTCTGACATATCCCTTCTATACATCTTATACTGTAGCTGCTACAATTTAATCTCTACCAGCAAAACATTTTTTAGACCTGTTATGAAATATGTGGCATAAGCATCAAAATATAAATATATGACAAATTTACTGAAGTGCTAGGGAAATATAGCAGTAAAGACTTAGTAGTAATACCAAACCGAATGCAATGACATTCATACCTCAAGTTTAAATATTTTAAGATCACCAAATCGTGCCAAATGGTTGAATGCTTGATTGATTTAGTTTCAAATTACCTGACCACTAGGGGAACAAATAGTATATCACATGCAACTATACAAATGTTTGTTTCAGTTTAAATTGGATTGGATGGAAAACATATCCAATCAAGATGCATGTATACAAACATAAATATTTCTCATCTTTGTTTTCCAAATAATCCAGGTTAAAGGTATAATGGAGGTTGTTCTTTTTTCAGGTAGATCATCAAAATAAGTGGTCCTCCTAATTGTCAATCATTCTGGTGATATGTTTACGTAATGCCCATTTTCACTTACCAGTGGTGAGTCTGACAGTGGAAAAATAGCAAATTTTCTTTTGGAAAGTAAGCTTGTATGAGCGTTGCAAACAGCAAATTTTAAACGAGGAGAAATTGGCCCGTGTACGCTTTCTGAAATCCCATTTTTTTTATAAAGTGTAAGGGGCAGGTCTTTTCAAAAATTCGCAAAAATCCTCCACTATACCTTTAAGACAGCACATGGTGTCTTCAAAGAGGACAAGCAGTGTTTTCAACTTGAAATGCTTAAATGTTCTTGAATGAAATAAAATGTTCTCCCGAGCATAGTCCTATGAAGTTATATAGAATGAATGATTACATTGATATACAGGAAAAATAGAAAAACACAATGAATGACACATAGATACAAACATACCCTTTAAAACAATCCCAGTCTAAAATGGAGACAGGTTTAGTATATGACAGAGATGCAAAAAGGTAATTAATCTCAAATATTTTGTTTAAATCCATTATTTCACAATGAGATTATAATCATCACAGCTAGATTGAAGGAAGTGATCAAACGCTCTGATTATCAGTTTACTTTGCAGCCTGATGCACCATGGAGCTAAAAGGGTAAAAACATCCCCACCATCACTGAGTGTTTTCCACCAAAAGCTTCAGCTGATTTATTCTAGACACATCACACACACACCCATTTATATTTATATTCAGCTCGAGGTGGCTTTCCAGGGTTATTGGGGAATTAAGGGGGATTACACGCAGTGACACCAGCGACTAATCTGGGAACACTGGTCATTAGTTGGTTTTGCATATTGGATTTTATTTTTTTTTTCTTTATTGTTTGATACCATAGTCTGGTATCAACGTGCCATTAAGCTGCAGCTGCTGAATAAACAACATTAAAATTGAATATGTGATTACAATAAAAAGCCCTACAACTTTTGCTAACAATTTCACGCTTGTCATGATAAAAACAAATCTGGAATCTTCTGACCTTTTTAGTTCCTAAACCTTGTCATGCTGCTGAAATTATTAGCAGGACTCGGAATTGAAAAATATTTCTTAAGATTCCTTTTCCTTCATCCGTTCCAACATGTTTCATTTCCTACCCTGTTTAACCCATTTATTATTTCTTCAGATGTCTAATGGGATATTTAGTCGACAAAGAGATCCCAGATGGTCAAACTAAGCCAAAAACCTGCATCTGCTAGTATGTGCATTCATTAGGGTTCGTTAAGAAATTGAGTTTTACAGCACAAGGCTAGACGTGGCAATAGACCACAGTGTGACCACAGAGATGGGGAAGAATGGCTGCAATGGAAAAAAGAAAACAACCACAGGCACTAAACCACTTCTCTAATTAGATTACTTTTTCAACCAGTTAAAATCAAAATACTGACTGCTTTTTTCTTCTACATTAAACCACAAGACTGCAGCATGCTTCCTGCAGATATATCACGATTTTACACCTCTGGCAGGAACATCTCAGGGACCTGCTCAGCCTTGTTTCCATTCAGCAGTGCTGTGACCATAAAGTAACGTGAAACAGATGTGATGTGAAAACCAGATGAAGAAAGTATAAATGTATTTACAGTCAAGGCAGTTTGGAGATATAGGTTGTCTCTTTTGGACTTGCAAACATTTAAAACGCAATTGACTAGGCTTAATTGGGACAGTGGTTAAACACGTGAACTTGTGGTGGATTGCAGCTGCAGTTAACTGCACCTCATGAGGGATTGTAGTGGAAAAGGACAGGAATTCATGACTATAAAATATTTGACAAAAAAATTCTAAACGTGTAAAATTTTCACATTTCTTAAATTTCAAAATTTGCTGTAGAACTTGTTTTAATCAAACCTCTAAGTCTTTTGAGATATGTCTCTACCAGCTGTTTAACAGGTTTAAATGAGAGACAACTCGATTTAAGCTCAGTTTTTCTAAAAGTCCCTTAGCCTCCAGTTTTAGCCTTGATTCTTTGTTTCCATGGAGACTTGGACATTGGCTAGGCCTTCACATTTCTTTCAAGAACCTATTGCAAGTCTTGTGTAAAAGGCCAGATGTTTTGGTGTGCTCGGCCAATTGTTGCCCTCTCAACAGATTCAGCTACCAAAACTTTCTGCAGCTCTCTCTACCTTAATCATTACGATGGATGTTGAGGGAGCAGTTTCACCAATCAACACACAAAAGCTAAAAAAAAAGTCTAGCATCTTCTCACTATAATGGCAGAGATCATATAGGTACACAATCACCTGCACGGATACGTTTTGAAGTTCTAGCCAGCTGTTTGTGCTTACCTTGTGATTCTTCCCATGCCTGTAGACCATCCAGTCTTCCCCATTAGTGCTCACCTCCAGCTTGAAGGTGGTGACGTAATAAACATTTTTAGTTTCCTTTGAGATGGCGCCTTGAGTAGCAATGCCTGTGAGGACCTTTAGAGTATGGAGGTCCACCTGTTGATAAAAGAAGGAGAATTTTACTTTTGAAAATGTCTTGTTGATTTGTTGGTGGGAAAAATGTTTAACAGAAAAACTCCTGCACTTTACAGCATTCTGCTTTATTTTATTTAGTTTTTTATTACCCCTCCTTATCTGCTCCTCTGAGTTTCTTGGACTGCTGCTGCTCTCTCCCAACAAATCGATTGTTATGACCCGGGGCTCTTTTTAATTTCCTCACCTTCAATAAGCATAATCACCTCCTATGCTAATTGTGGATATTTGGCTTTCTGCCTGTTATGCTACTGGCTGTGTTGTGATGAATGTACAGGGATGCAACAGATAACGATTTGTCTTTATGGTCTTGAATTATTTCAGCTTTCTAAAGTAGACATTTGAACTTAATGCCCTGGTTTAAATCCCACAGAGTGCCACTGTGAATCGCAGAGAAAACCCTTAGACCCAGAATGCTCTTTGGGTAATGCTAAATGAAAGCCCCCAAACGAAGGGTTAAATGCAGAGGACAAATTTCCTTTCATTGCATAAAATTGCACCAATCAATTAAGATAATTATTATTATCATCATTATAAATAAGCAAACACTATGAAATATTTTATGGAAGAATATCTGGAAAGAAAAACTAAAAAAAAAGGTAATATATTTTTTTGGGGAAAAAAGCAGTCTGTACTTGAGTTGAACATCTTATATTTAAATTGACTAGGTATCCAAATTAAGCTTTTTTTAAAGCCTGTTCTTGCTATATCTACATACTGATTTATCTATACAATGATTAATTGTTTAATCAATAAAGGCAGCCTATCAATTAGCAAGTTAGACAAACTGTGACACTACCACCAAGATGTTTTGTAATGATGGAATGATTATCCAATAATAGAACTATAAGTAATGCATGGTATGACTACTGTCCAATAGCTTTATCTGCATCTGATTTAACCAAAATTAAATGCATGGCTAAAAACCAAAAATGTATCATCAATAACAGAAACCACAATAAAAACAACCCCAGAGAAATAATCAGTCAATGTTTGAAAAAAAGTTTCCTTATACATGAACTTCAGAGTTTGGTTATCTGAATTCAAGACAGACAGATAGAGATGAAAAAAGTCCCTTTTGTTGGTCAAAACATTTATTCTCCTCCAAAAGAGCTGCTGAAAGTTGGAGATTAATCTGAGGCTGCTGTGCGAATGTGTGCTGTTATGTCCCACACGGGTAAGGTACAAAACACCAGGGGAGGGAAAATGCAGCGTTTGTTATCTGTCAAGAAGACAGGTGTTTTAGATTACTTGCAACACACACACATACACACACGCTTCTGCACCAGTAGGGCATGAACAAGATCTACCAAGACAACTAATCAATAGTTCAGGGTAGAGGATGAGGGGAGAGGAGACGGAGAGGTAAGGAGAAAGGTAGAGGGAGAATAAGGAAAACAGAGGTAAAGAACAGATGAAAAAGAGAGAAATGCTAAGTGCGCTTTCCCAGGGAAGGTTCCTCATCAATCACAGAGTTGTTAGAATAACAGAGCCACAAGAACTCCACAATCAAACTGCATCGCACCAACAGAATAGAAAAGAATAGAATTTTTCCTCGAATCATTGTTGAAGTACTACGAGGATTAATTATTTTCCCCAAGCAAAGTCCCACATTCATTTTAAGATATTAAAGACAATAAGAGACATAATCTAATTAGGTGACATGCAGTGGCATTGATCACAGCTGCTTACGAAGAACATTAGAGTTACGACATTTTTTATTCAGTATTACAGCAACAAGGCAGCACGTCTTCTGCTCTTTCATGACAACATACATACTGGCAGAGTCAGATACAAGCAGTTAATTTATACATCAATCTTAATCTGGCTTAAATTATACTCATAATTATGTTAATTAATACAAAACATATATTGCATTATAAAAACATTTTTATTATTAATACTAATAACAAGGTTGAATTAACACTGGTGACTAGACTGATTACTGTAAGTCCTGAAATAAAAAATAACTACACCCACTTAGCACTTCATTATGTCACACATTATGAGAGTCTGTTTAACATCACACTTCACACACTGGCATAGATTCAACATGCTGTCTGAACCATTCTCCAGATATTTTAGTCCATATTGATGGTAGCTGGTTTCTGCAGATATGTTGACTGGATATCACTATGGGAAGCATTTTTTTTCTCTCGCACATTCAAAGGTGTTATATTGAAGTGAGACTTTGGGCATGTGATGGATCAGAACATATTTTAGGGTCAAGAAGACAGTATGAAGTTACTTGAACTTTGAGATTTTAATCTCAATGACATAACTGAATTAAATAGAATAAAATCTTTTTTGGACAAGCCAATAAACACATGGAAATTGTCATTCGCAATACTGAAGTTGACCGTTGGGCTCAAATGATATTCAATTAGTACTCTTGTATGGAGCTAAATATTTAAACCTTAAAAAATACTTTTTCACAACTATGATTTAACCATGGTGATCTTAATCAGGTTTTATCTTTTTTTTTTTGCTTAAGCAAAATATATGGCCCCATTTCAGCTCAAATCTGAATGGCCAAAGCATGTCAGTACTTAGACAAATCTGGAAAAAAAAACTAAACACCAAAAATAAAAAAGACAGGCACAAATACAAGCAAAAGTAACATAAACATAATCCATTAAAAAGGTTACGTTATCGATAATATAACCAAAAGATCTACAGTATACATAAAAATCAAAGCCTAAACCTAAATATGTTTTCTTGGATAGTTGAGTCACTGATCTATAGAGAATGAGTTCCAACTACATAGCCAGTTCTGATAAATAACTCTGTTTCTAAAATCTCATTAAATAATTTCATAGTCACTGCTAAGTTTCCGATTTCAACCCACCTCTGCAAGCTCTAATGACATAATAGGCAGGTATCAGAAACACTGGAACAAACTTATATAGAAGCAAAGTCACTAAAGGAAAGCAGAATCCTGAATTGTCTTTGTATTACAGCATTTGGTGCTTGTAAAGATTATAGAGTAGAAAAGATAACCCTCCTGAAACTAAATCAATCTTCCTTTAAGTTCATACGTCTCTAAACCTCGAACGTGAAGCTTTAGGCTGGCTTTGGAAGATTCTCCAAAGGTGCCAACCATCACCATAATCTATTGTTAACGGTCTGCAGCGGTATAAAAAGTCCTGTTTTTTTGCTGGCCTGGCTGAACCTTAACTTCACTTTCTCCCTCTGAGCCAGACAGCCTCATAACTCAAGCTTAGCTCAGGGACAAAATAAAGCTGGCACTATGACAGAACGCCGGAAACAAAGCCTCACATACCCTGGCTGCTAAACCCAAACAACACCATAGCTCCCTCCTACTCACAGCTATCTCTCCTTTTAACACTGACACAAATATATCAGTGAGAGGGTTATTATGTCAACAGCGGATAAAGATTGAGGACCATCTTTGTTCAGGTTATTAAAAGGAAGATTTTCCCTTTTTATGACATCAGCTTTTAAAGACGTAATGTTCAAATTAGGGCTAAAATCTAATCCAAGAAACCTAATTTTGGTTGGTTAAGTTTAGAAAAACCCATGGGAAATGTTTCCAACATGAAAGAAAGACTATGTCCAGCAATCCTTCTTCAAAAGGAATTAAGATGAAAAGTAAAATTCTGAAGGTGATCAAATTTACTTGGTTAATTCAATTTAAAGCAAGTCTGACCATGTTAAAAATCAGGAGTTTGTTGGTCGTAAGATTACAACTGTGTATTACCAGAAAGTCAGGGAGAAAAGACAGCAACGAAGTAGAGAAAAACTATCTGGCACTAGTCAATCAGGGAAGATTATAAGGTCATCGACAGAAAAAAAAAAAAATGCAAGGGTTATGAAAGATTAAAAACAAACAGGAAGCTGCCAATCTTCCTAGAAGTTACTGTCACAGAAAACCCACCCCAAGGGCAGACAGCACAATGTAGAAACAAAAGCAAAACACAAGCTGTATGGCACTCTACAAACCTCATTTAGATTGATAAAGGTTGTTTCACATCAATACAACAGCAGCTAAATCAGAAAAGTATTGCCCGGCTTGTACCAGGAAACAGCTTCTTATGTCTAAAAGGAAGGACGAAGCTGCATCTCACTAATGTAAAGCCAAAATGATGTGCCTTTTTTGGACGAGACAAAGAAAAGCAACAATGAAAAGCTCCAGGTTTGTTGAAAAACCAAAGACACGCTAATAACCTGTACCATGTATCAGTTGCAGGGGAATGAAAAATAATTTGACAAAAATTTGAAATTAAATAAAGCTATCATTGATTTTAAGCGAATGCTTTTGGGAATTTTATATTTTTAGTCTAATCTTAGCCCACTTTTTGACTGTCTGGGTCCAAACCCAGACAAAACGTGTAGATTTAAATAATGGTTCTGAATAGACATTTACAGTAATTGACTGCTGCTGAGTTGGCTGAAATAAGATGATCAACAGGGATATAATGCTAGAATGATGAACAAAACTGCAAAAAGAAATGGTAATAGCAGTTTTAACAACCCAACAAAAGTCAGGACCTCAATCAGTTTAAAGTGTAGAGATAATAGCTGAGGATAGCAGTAAATACCTGCAAAACTCCATGAACCAAAAAATGAGCCAAAGTCAAGTCAATGATAGCTGAACAAAAAACACATTTTTAATGACTTTAGTTAAGAGGAAAATTTTACCTGTATGTACTCCCTGTTGTTGTCTTCAGCAGGCGTCCACCCATTTTCTTTAAAATTGAGGCGGGCTTGCCTCGGCAGCCAATTTCCATCCTGGAAACTTGACGAAGCCATGATCTGCTCGTCCGTGATCTTTCCTGACTCCATGCCTAATGCATTGCTGCAGTGGAAAGCTAGAGAAGGAGGAGAGGGATGTTGTAAGGAAATGATTATGACCCAGAACTCATGTTTTATTTCAAAAGTCAACTGGAAACTTTAAACTTACTCTCACTGACTTCCTTGTGTGTCATGTTGTATCGAGCTGAGAAGCCATCTTTAGCCACGGCCATGTCAGTATGGAAGGCGAGTGACAGAATCCCAGTCGATGATTGGATTTCAGGAGGTACCCTTGTCCCACAGTAACGGCCAATCAGAGGGCCCACTGTCAATAGAAATCAATAAATTAGCCAATTTCCACATCAAAAAATCTATTTCGCTGAAAACTGGATACTGTTTTTTAAATGTATACCTATTACTGACCAAATTTCTTACTGTGTTAGACACACAAGATATCTCTCTGCTAAACATCTATAGACTCCGGTAGTGTGGCCAAGTGGTCTATGGTGCTGTCTCGATAGAGGCGTGGGTTCAAATCCCATCACTGCCATATTGGGTTATTGCTGGCCTAGTGGTTGGAGTATTGAGCTTGGGTCCCAGAGGTTCTGAGTTCGAGATCCACTCATTCCCACGGACTGCCACTCTGGGTCCCTGAGCAAGACCCTTAACCTCCACACAATAGCAGCCCACTGCTCCCCAAAGGGAGAGTGAATTTTGTTGCTTTGTACTTGTGACAATGTAATGACAATAAAGTGAAATTCTATTCTATATTCAAATCCTTTAATCCCTCAACCCACAAACTGCTCTTTATCCTTTGTTACCTCCACTGTTTTATCACTCATCTCTGAAGCTCCCTTCAGGCGTGACGTCCGCTCATCAATTCCTGTCTTTACCACTTTTATCTTCATCTATCAAATCCATCTCTGGACTAAACATAGTTTTACAATCTCCATCATAATGAAGGTAGAGATTCTGTATTAACCATACAGTATATTGTAAACATTACTCCACAGTTACACTTTGGATCAAACAATGTAAAGACCTAAATATAAAGAGATGGTTGTGTTTTAATGTCTAAATGTATTGGTGTGTGTACAGAGCTTTTAGAGGGATACCTGAGGTACCAAGATTTATTTTATTCTGATTTCATGAATCGATTCGACTAAATGTAGTTGAAGTGACAAGAAAATGATAGAAGTCCTTCAGGTTTTGATTGAAAATCTAAAACAGTGGCATACATTTCTATTCTGCCCCTTGTATGTAGAGGCATTTTTTACTTTAGTTTTATCTGGTATTCTGGGGCCATTTCTTTATTAGCTTTGCACGGCTAGAGACTAAAATTTATTTTTTCCCCGATTAAGTTCAGTTAAATTACATGGGAGTCATCTATGAACATCTACCTTTAATATATATGATTTTATCTGAACCACTGCATGTTGCAGTGTAGTATTAAGCTCCATATACTATATATTCAGTCCCTTTTTTAGAATAACATTCTCAAAACAGGAGGATCTCATTATCAATTTTCCCAATGCTTTGTCTTCAGGGTAATCTTGAGCCTCTAATAAATCTTGAAGTCCCTCACAGCTCTGATGAATATTTAAGTTTTAATAAAATACAATAAAGTCTGATGGTATTTATTTTATCTGATCTTACTGGTTGGCGTAGGGAATTGATGGGGGGATTAGAAATGCTTTTTCACTTTTTTTATCTAAAAAGAAGATTCCTTCCAGCTCAAAATGATGCCCCAAAAGGTGGCGCTACACTGTATTAACTCAAGGGGGCTGAATAATTTCACGCCCCCAATTTTTCAGTTTTTATTTGTTAAAAAAGTGTAAAATATACAATAAATTTTTTTCCATTTCTTGATTGTGTCCCACTGTATGTTGATTCTTCACAAAAAAATTACAATTTTAAATATTTATGTTTGAAGCCTGATAATTGGCAAAAGGTGCAAAAGTTCAAGGAGGCTTACTTCATGCTTTTGCAAGGCACTGTATACGTCACAAAGAATATTAATAAGGTACACTGCTTAGCTTGTAAATGTAAGGTGGCACAATGTGGAAAAAATAGAATATTTTTTTCCATCCACTCAAGATGTCAGAGCTACGACAGTATACTTCAACTATGTCAGTCACACAAGATCCCACTGCTGCTGGGATAGACATCTATCTTTAAATCCCTTCATCCTTTAACCCTCGAATTTGTCTCTCTCTGCTGATACTTCCACTGTTTTATCACTCCTCTCTATCACTCCCTCCAGCAGCGCTGCCTGCTCATCCTCCTTGTGTCATCACCTCGCTTTTCTTCATCTATCATCTCCATCTCTGGACTAAACACAGTTTTACAACAAGCACTAAAAGCGTAAACATAGTTTTTGTATTAATCTAAGGATGTAAGTGATTCCTGTGCTGTTTTTCCACTCCAGAGGCCTACTGTAGCACAAAATGTGAATGCCTCAACGTAAACAGATGATTGTGATTTACAGCTAGAAGCGTGTGTGTGCGTGGGTGTGTGTGTGTGTGCTTCTGTGTTAGAACAGCAGTGTGTGTAGAAATAGTAAAACATTTATCCTGCAAACTCCTAGCTCCAGAGAGATACATATAAAGAGGAGGAGGAGAGAAAATAGCCGGCGATCGAACTGCGGTATTGATTTTTTCCTTCCCTTTTGGAATGGTTGGATGTTTGAAATACGGCTCTTGACCAAATAATAGCAATAACTCTTTTCTTGTTGGTGGCAAAGAGATGGGAAAACAAGGAAAAAGACAAGTAGAACGAAATAAGAGTAAAATACAGCGCAATTAAACTTTTTTTATTTTTTAAACAAGGCTTCATGTATTTACAGCCTGCTTTACAGACAGGGCTCATCTCATTTCCATCCCATTCCCTAGGTTGATGTATGAGTATGAAAGCAAACAGCTGACTAGTCAGTTGATCTGAGGAGATAAAATCTGAGGATACCAAAGCTTGTATGAACACTGGGGTAAATATATGAACGGTTGAGGCTTATCTCAGTTTTCACCTTATTTAATTTGTTGTTTAAAGTAAAAATTGACTTATAACGCTGCTCATCCCTGCTCCATTAAATGACTAAACTAATTTTAGACTGTGTTTTAAAAACTTCTCCAATTTGTACACAGGTTTAAATGGCCTTTATCATGCAAAATCAGCTTCTTGAGCTTTTACCCATGCTGTGAGGCTTTCCCTTTATCAAAATCACGCCCACAGCCTCATTTCACTTCATTTATGGATATATGAGCAGCGATCCCTCCCTGTCCTGGAAAAAAAGTTGGGGCCATCAATGTTTGACCATCATCATTTTACGTCATTTAACACAAAATCCATCTTAAACTGTAATATGTTTTTGAACCATGTTCCCCTTCCTCATTGTACATAGTAGTTTAGTTTAGTTTTACTAGTCTTAGTTGAGAGTGTTAAACTGAATTATGTTTGACTTGGATCTGAATGATTCTTGTTAATAAACTCTTATATTTTGAGCAGAAGTTGTGGTGAATGTATTCCATGTATGTGCAGAGTTAACTGTTTGACCATAATTAGAGCTCGAATCACTCTTTCATCTATTGTTCTAACACACAGTTAGTAGGGCTGTGTGTCATAAACAGTATATAACAGCTGAAATAATATCTGATTAAATAAGATATTCTACCCCCCCTACAGGGGAGGGCAATAAACATCTTAAAGTATCAGAAACATAAATTCCCAGCTGGCTGGGAATAGAATAAACATAAAATCACAACACTGCAGATTTCAAGTGCATATTGTGCAGAAAAGTAACTACATGCAAAAGTGTTTTTGCCCCCTTCTGTATCACTTATGGTTTTAATTTTTGTTACACCAAGATGTTAAGCAAAAGAAAAGTGCAGTTTCCTTATTTTAAGGAACTGACCAACAGAATGCAGCTATGGTGTATTTAAAATTAGGCATCTAACTGAATGTTTTAAAACAACAGATTGCTTTGCTGTCTTGAAACCTCTGAGGTAATATCACACCATTTACCAGCATGTGTCTTTTGAGAATGAATCAAAGGGCCTCCACCTATGAAATGTCATCCTATTTCATTTTGTTCTCCGTTTTGTAGACTTTCTCTGTTAAAGCATTTTATTCTCCAACTCAAAATGCCGTAAAGCAGCTGTGTCTTTAAGCTCCATTCTTGTAAGCAGCCGTCTTTTCTGCTCTGTCTTGCCCTTGCCCTGCAGGCTGAATTTATTTCTAAAGCTATTCTCATTGCAAGCACATTAAAAAAGAAACCGTCGGTTCTCTTTAAATAATGCTTAATGTTTCTTTGACAATCAACTGTTCAAGATCAAGTGTTTAAGATTTGGCAAGTGGATATATTTTTAACTAATACCATGCAGTTTTAGAAACAACAAAACTCTAAGTATTAATGTAGCCTAAACAAGCCTGAATACAAAATCTGGACAAATTCCTTTCCCCACTTTTCTTTCCCAGTTTCAGAAACCCTGTTTATCCTTTCTCAAAGACAGACCACAAACCTCTCAACCTTAAACCTCAGGCCAACATCTCCTTCTTTGTTCCTGTATTTCCAGCTGCAGAGATGCTTTTATTGCCTTTTCATGAACACTTCCAGCTCCCTCTTTTTCTTTCATTGTTCAAAAGTAGACCCAAGGTCTTGGCAGGATATGGATTATTCCTTGTAGAATATCCCAAGTTTACAAGCAGCTAGACCAGAAATATCTTCACCATATTCCACTTTCCTTCTCACCTCCAGTCTCCTTTTTCCCTTTGCTCAACATCTCCTAATCTTTATTCCCCTTTAGAATTTACTCCAAAACAGGTGCCAGCATCCTGCCTGTAAGCCTAGCTTTTATCTACTGACACATAGCTGCTAAAATAGCATCTGCTCTACTGCAGTCAATAAGGATGTAGGCAGGGCCTGTTTTCTCTGTACCAACTCAAAAGGTATGTGAGGTAGTGCTGGAAATTTCTATAAACAACGTTCAACAAATTTACCAAGAATATCACAAATACTCAGTGTCTTTTAAAATTATTTAAAGTCCTTGAACTTTTCTCAACTTTTTAGATCAATACCAATTTCTATATAATTTCTAGATTCGATATATTCATGTTTATTGCATGGACCAACCTAAAGAAGAACCTAATTGTGAAGTAAAAGTAGGAGGATAGATTGCCTATCCTAATTTATTCTGACATGTCTTAATACAACCCAGAGCAACAAACATACTTCAGAAGACAATTAGATATATTATTCCACGACACTGTGATCTAATCTCAATAAATATTAAATTTTTCTCAAAAAGCCTCAGAGGTTTTATGGCAAATGTTCTTCATGAAAAGCATAGTAGTGACACCATGATTCTGTGGGGAGTGTTTGCTGTCAGAGGGGATAAGCAGGCTGTTCTGAGTTAATACGAACATTGAAAAAGCTATAAATACATTCTTTGAAAGAAAGCTTGTAGGAAACTTTCAGACTTGCCACTTTTTAGATTTATTCAACTTTAAACTTCCTCGTCAGCATGTCATTAAGCCTGATTAGCACTAATTAAAATGATTCTGGTGAACTAGAGTAAAAAAATGATCTAGTGGTAGTTCTTGAGGACTGAGTTTAATTAAAGCTTATAATTCCATGATAAACTTGTAGCTGTAATTGAAGCAAAAGGTTATTCTACAATGTCGAACATCAAGGGAGCTAAATGATTTGTGTTTATTAAAAAAAGAAAACTATAGATAAGTCTTCATCGCTTCATCACAACTTCCTAATTTGTTGGTGTATCACAAACATAGGAACATAAATTAAAGATCAAACTGTACCTCCAGGTAGTCCGTCCCACACTTCCAACCAGTCATACTTGCAGTCGCCATCACTGCCTGGCAGGGGGTCGTTCTCCAGGTCGAAGGTGAGGAAGGTGAGGGTGACATCCATGCTGGGGGGTACAATGATGATGAAGGAGCACTCCAGGTTGTGTGGGTATTTGTCGGGGAAGCCTGGGGACTCAATCAGCCCTGTGCGACTGGTGAAATTACGAGAACAGTCTGAGCCTAGAAAGAAAACAAACCAAAAACAAATGGTCAACTTAAAAGATCAAATAAGTCAAAACAGAACTTTCCACAGTTTTTATTTATTTATTTATTTTTTTAGATCCTTGTACAGTAGGAACAATTACTTTCCAGAACGTATTGGATTCCATCCTAACAAGCCTTGGGTGTTAGTATAGAACACGCTAACTTCTTGCATACAGTTGATACCATCAAAGAATCATGAAAGTTAGAGAACTATTAATTTGGGCTTTATTCATTTTTAACCCTGCAGCCTTCAGTTTACTTTTCCTTAATTTTGATGTTACTTTCCCAAAGCTTAAAAGATGCTTTTACGTCTTACAGTCAGAAACCAATTAGTTCATCTTAACGAGTTGAAATGGGTCAACCTGAAAATCTGATTTTTTTTTTTATGTTAAACATGTGTATTGGTGTTTAGCTTCAGCTAAAACTCGTTGAAAAAATCCACACTATGAAAGTAGATTGTATTTTTTCTTGCAAGCTCTTTGGTCAAACATGAAAAGCCCACAAGAGCCCCTTACAAAATTAATGCCATTTGTAGAAGGATGCAAACATTTGCCTTTCTTTTACCACTTCAATCTCTATTCCACTAAAGGGGGCGATTCTAACAAACAGGGACTCACCCGCAAGCAGTCAGCATGTCTTTTTTAACCATTTACCTACTGTGTAAGAGACAGGAAGCAAAGGTAAATAAAACATGGAGGATTGCTAATGTACTTATGCTACCTCATGCCACAAAAACAGTTTCTTCCCATCCGCTACCAGCCTTATCAACATGGCCCAGAACCCCCCGTGACACTTGAAACTGCCTCTCTCTCTCCCTTATTCATGACCTACAAGCTACACCAACATAGCATCTGCAGACCTTCTGCGTTAAAATAACCCACAGTCTACTGTGTATATAGTATACAGCTATATAATATATATTTGGGGCCCAAAGGTACTCTATTTATTTCATTTATTTATTTCATCAGAGGGCCCGGTGGCGCCAGTGTACGGCAGCCTCGCTTCTGTCAGTGAGCCCCAGGGCAGCTGTGAGTGTGTGTGTGAATGGGTGAATGAATGTAGTGTAAAGCGCTTTGGTCAGGTCTCCTAACTTGAATAAAGGCGCTATATAAGTACATGCCATTTACCATTTACCATTTACCATTTATTAATAAAATTTTTCATAAATAGGATTTAATATCAATTTAAAAACAATTCTATAAGAATTGTACATATAAAATACCTAGTTACGACTCCTTCCAGAGTAGTCATTTACAGTCACTATCCTTTTGGAATATATGTCTTACTCTCCATAATCTTTAAAATGCATCTTTAAGAACTGATGAGAACATTATATTTCATAATGGCACTAATAGGCCGCTTTCTGAGAAGCTACGGGTCGTGATGCTAAACTTTAAGCTCACTTTTTTAATTCAGTGCATGAAATTAATAATTTGTTCCAGTATAGCAACACATAGCTGCTAAAAAAGTAGCTTTTACAATCTAAAAAGTAACATGTGCCACATGTTGCCAGCAAATTGTGGTAAAGCATGGACTAATTCGACTATCCATAACAGTTCTTCATTTTCTACAAAAAACTACCAGACACAACAAAGGCTCAATGGATGGATGTGGAGTACAGAGGATCCCTCTACTATCATCACACATAGAGACCCACACACTCACACAACTGTAATATCCCCCTTATTAACACTCAGATTCATACAGTACATGTTATAGAATGAACACAGTCACACCAATTGGACCATTATTTCAGCTTAGCCAGCCATGTGTGACCAAACCTGACTCTCTCTCACACACACGCCCTCTGTCTAAGCCTCTTATTGTAACCCATTTCTCCCCAGTCTGTTTGGGTGTCTGCTATTGTACTTACATGATTCCATAAAAAAAAGGAGAAGTACGAATACATCACAAGATTGTGTTTATCAAAGCAGTGGGGGAAGCGTTTTTTTTTTTGTTCTAACAACGTGTCTACTAGCCGATTAAGGGCTTGTGTTTTGAACTCAAAGAGCCTGAACTCTTTTTCTTTCAAATGCAAATGAGTGCCTTGCTTTTTCATTGTGAGCGACATGGCAGTTGGAGTCACAGCGTGTCTGTGGAAGTAAAGCTCCAAAGTTAAAGCCTTTAATTTGATAAGGCCGCTTGGAGATCTCCATGGAAACTAGATTTTCATGCAACAAGTACAGTACAGACTGACAGATGCTATGTTTTTAATTCATTCAATTTGGAACATCCAGGCTATTGTAGGGGTAACTAAAGATATTTATCATTTCTCCAACATGTGATTTTTTTTTTTTTATCATCTCCACTGATATTTTTACTTGAGATTAATTGGTTCTGATTTGTCATTTGGATGGCAATGACTGTCACTCTTGCATGAGCATCAGTCACAACAGCTGATGATTTCAGATCATTCTTCCACTGTAACACTGAATAAAATAGCGTTTAGCTAGTAGTTAGTTATAGTATTCAGACTTTTTGTTATCATGATCTTCTTGGCGGCGTAGTGACCTCAGTGGCAGACAAACACACGTTCAGACATAAACACATGAGGTTTCTGTTGCGTCTGGCCCCCATGCAGAGGCAGTTGCTGAATAGCTGAAGGGCTTCGTGACTGTCAGTAAATGTGTGTGTGGCGAGTGCACGCTTGACCAGTTTTGTTGCCAGTAGCGATTTTATTCCCCTCTCATTACTTCATGTTCATAGAGTCTGCAAAAAAAAACACTTACTTATGCCCTCCTTTATCCTGTCTTGTTCGGATCTGTCCTTTCTTTGCATTGAAAGAAACACCTATCCCTACTTCATCGTGTTTCCAGTTGTGCTGCTTTACTTATGTTGTATGTGTTGGAACAGATTAAGTGAAAGAAGCATGGCGGTTTGTGTTTCTTTGTGTGTTGCTGGGCAGATCTGATGCTTATATGTTGTTGATCTCTGGGATTCAGGATGGGGATTGTCGGCATGTCTTTAAATCGTTGGCATGCAACCACTTTGGTTTATTACCGTTCAGTTTGTACAATAATAAGACACAAGATATAGTGAATATAAAAAAATCCAACAAATCTGGTTTTAAACTCCAAGATATTTTATGTAAAGTATGAAAAAAATCCATTTGTTACATTTTTTACAACCTTTAGTGAGACATAAAGTAAATCATTTATAATCAGCTGTGAAGTGAGTGAACAATGCAAGAGATAAAAAGCTGCAATAATTGGATGCATAAGTGTCTTAATTAAATCTTTGTTAAAATATCTTTTGAGTTAATTATAGTATTCAGTCTTCTTTAGCACAAACCGTCATTTATAAAGAATCTGAATGACTTCAAAGGTTCCCTAAAAGAACTATTGTGCATTATATTTGCAGTATGCATTGCTCACACTTACCTCTCCAGCTCTGAACAATAATCATTGATTGGAATGGGATCAAAGCTTTATGAAAGCTAGTCCAGAATAGTATTTAATCGTCCTTTATCCACTTTGTAACTAGTTTGGTGGTGTGCTTAGAGCAAATGAAGACCTGTTTGTGTGTAAAGTCTCAACATTCTGAGAGGATTTTTTGGTATTTATGAAAATAGTTATTTCATTATAATGGCATCTATTTTATGACAAGCTAAAATGTAGCAAAAATTCCACATATCCTAATACTACCTCCACCGTGCCTCAGACATAATGTTCTGTTCTAGCTGATTCAAGCTTTCTCTTTCTCTCTTTGAATATAATGGGTGTCTTATTATCTTAGGTCTACATTTATCAGACCTTCACGAATTAAGATCTTTGCCCCAAGGTGCATATAAAAATTATTTGTTTGAAATAATTTGTTTGTTTTTTATTCAATTGTATTGGACAGACATTTCAGTTTTTGTGAAAAATGTTCCACAATAATTTATCATAGCCTCAGGCTTTTGCAGAATAAAGATCTAACACTGGAACTATAGTGCAGAGACTTTTAACGTCTGCTGTATGTGCAAATTGACAGAAGTTTTAGATTCTTTTATTTGTAAACCTCAAACTTACAGCCCCTCATCTAACACACTCAGTTCACATGCTGAGGTGATTTACTGTAATACACCCACTAAAGGACGCACATTATAGGCGACCACACACAGTTCACCAATACCAATGTGAAAACCAACAGCATTATGCATGTTGGGATACCACCCAGTTGTTATTTTGGTCTGAGGCATGTGCAGCTTAAACTTCCCAGAAACAACCTTTCAGCATTTATATTGGGGTTACGCTTAATTTCTATTTTCAAAAACTTGCAGTTACTGCACTTGCAGCTAAACTCCCACGAACAAATAAAACCAAACTCCAAGACAATTAGCAGCAAAACGATGTCACTTCAGTTTACTGAAGGTTTGAATCCAGCAATATCTTACTGATGCAATTGCTAAAAATGTTTTGAAATTCTCATAATGACATTTAGATAAAGTTTATAATTTCCTACACTCTTTTCAAAGACTGTCTCCCCCTTTTTAATCTATTTCTCTTAACTGCCATACTTTCCTAGCTTCAGATAAACAAACATTTAAGGCTCTAAAATCCTCTATGGGAACATATTCTGAAAAAGCCCTCAGATAAACAAAATTGTGTGAATAAAGTACAGATTTTTGTAATGAAGGATTTGATGTTGCCAGGTTGCTTTAATCAGCAGCCCAGGATACTGCTGGCAACAATCAAAAGCAAAAAAAAAAAAAACATACATACTGTACAGTTCTAGACATATATTATGTTATATTTACACCTTAGGGCAATTAATGCTATAAAACTCTGGGACATTAAAGGATTTACTCAGTTTTCTTTGCTAAGCTCAAGTGACCATGCAATAAACAACTTTTTAAAAGCAATTCTCAGAATAGCCATCAATTGTAAAGGTTGGACTTCTTAATTTTATAATCTTTACAAGGTCAAAACTATATAGCTATCCTATATCCTATACTGTAGGTATAATCCTATAGGCTCAGAAAAAAGGATTTTATTCTTGCTTGTTAGAGAAAATATATATATTTTTTCTTTAAATGACGCATTCAAATGAAATATAATTTCATGGGTCTAGCAGCAGAGCTGAGTATGCAGGTTGTCAAAAGAATCCTGGATTTATCCCAATTACCTTGTCTTAGGTAAAGTTTCGAATCCTAACAATATTATACTAATTGCTAGGGGTGGGTAGTAACTACATAGTTAGATTTACTCAGATACATTTACTTAAGTAACTTCAAAATAAATCAAAGGCATTTTATGTTTTACTTTTACTTGAGTAAAAATATGTTGAAGTAGTGCTACTTTTACATAAGTAAAAGTTTTGGGTACTCTACCCACCTCTGATAATTGCCAAGCATTTGTCAGTTATGCAGCCAATGAAGATGGTTTTATCCAGACAAGGTTTGTCTCTAAAGGCTACTTAGCCCCTTACGTTTTGACCTCAGTGAGACTGTTATATTAAACTAATATTGCATTAAAAAAGCTAAAAAAGCTAAAACACTAATATCAGGTTTCAATATAAGGAGAAAGGTTTGCGATGAGAATAAGAAATACATTTTTACATTTTTCCAACATAAATAGATGACACCTTCTGACCAAAACACCACTTAATGTACTATGATACAAATATTTGAGTTTGAAAAGGCCAAAGCATGCTGTCATGCAGATGAAGCTATTCCATCAAAGATGCTTGTTTTGGTCTCCTTTATCATTTCATCATTGTTTTTCCAAAGCACCTTTGGCTTGTTGCTAGGTCAGATCTGGAACCACTTTCCTCAATGGGAGCTGGAAGAGGGAGGAGGCAGTGATATGATTGGTCAGACTTACTAATAAACTGAGCTGATGAGTAGTGGGACAGAGGCAGCGCCTAAAGCGCCTAAAGGCACTGGATAGAATGTAAACAAAACTGGTTATTGGAAAGGGTTGTCACGATAACTTCCACTCCACACTGCCCACAGTGTGAGTTTCTGCATGTAGGTGAGCATTTCTGTGATTTGGTGTAGGTGGATTTATCCTTACACAGTTGAGTTTAGTTGATTCAAATCACGTTAGGTTTAAAACTGCTGCCCATAGGCTGCAATATTAATATCAGTGTTTTTGTTTCATTTTCCAGTTACAGATAATGCTTTGAGTGACTTGAAGGTTTATTCTGTAGCAACATATTGTAGGTAAAACCAGAAAATATCCCTTAAATAAATTCCCACTTTTTGGTGTGAGAAAGACTGCATGTCTGCATGTGTGAATTAACATTTGCGTGCAGACATGCAAGCTGTCCCGTATTTGTCAGTATCCATCCAGCCTGCATCAGTGCATTCAAGTGTGTGTGTGAGTGTGTGGGTGCATGTGCGTGTGGGGAGTTCTGGGTCACAATGGCAGCTGGGGGAACACTGCCCGGGTGCTAAAGTTTGATTGGTTGTCACATGCTCATGCTTCTCTCAGTATTGGCTGGAAAATTTACTACTATTTCCATAGTAACAGGACTGTAAACAACAACAAGAGAGGCATGCCTGATTGTTTTACAACTTGTTTATGTGTGTGTTTGTTATTCTTCTGAACATTATTATTTATGGTCTTGTATCCATCGATCTGTTAGGTAAAAACAAAATGTTTGCAAACCCTCATCCACATTGGCAAACCTTCCCAGTGCTCCCAGTAACAGATGGGGGTTGGAAAAAGGCAAAAAAAAAATCACTTGAGGGGATGGAGGAAGCAAAAAAAAAAAAAAAACAGAAAAAACAAAGCCATTATCTAAGATAACAACATGGCAACACACGACACTGAAAGAGAGGGCCTCTGTTACAATGAAGACTTATTGCTCTATTTCAAATCTAGCAGAAAATCACACAGATAGCTTTAATAGTTTTCACACTGATTGTATTTTCAGTTCAGGGCATAGAAAATGCTTTTTATCTGGTGAACAGTTTACAGACAAGAACATGTCTAATCAGTGTTCCAGTACATAAAGAAAAATCTACAGTAATAGATAAAGCTACAGTAACAACCAAAACCTCAAACGGTTAAGCATTTGCTTGCATTTAAAGCCCCAGATTCAATATGTTGTAGAAGCCTCATTGTAATTACAGGGCAGATATTGCTCTACTCTCTTTGCACATTAACAAAAAAAAAAATAAATTAAATGAAATTAAATTCAAGCCTAGACTTTGAGCGTGCCATAGAAACACACCAATGGGCTCTAAACGTCATGCTAAAAGTGTAACCCTGACTGTATGCTGAAGGTTATAGACTTGCTGGAGGGTGAATCTCTGCCCCAGCCACAACAGTCTTTAAAAATATCTTACCGGCTTCCAGCAAAGAAGCCTCTATAGGTTTTCCAGAATCACTTTCTATTAAGCACCATCCATTTTCCTATCAA
>NW_015152490.1:0-2211 GCF_000732505.1 Cyprinodon variegatus
AAACATTCAGTCCAGAAATAAAAACCAGAAGCACCGGTTTAAAGCTCTGCTAACAGACAACGTCCCTCAGCTCTGATTGGTGGATTAGAACGCTAGCTCACAGTTAGCATTAGGATTAATTAGTCTGATTGTATGACACATACCCTGTCTATTACGCATAGTTCTACATCTCTGTTTGTTGGAAATCAGAAGTTTTATCGTCTCTTTAAATCAGCGACATGATTGGTTCCTGTTTAGTTTTTCCAGTCAGTAGATCTTCAGTACTAAGAAGCTACAGCAGTAAATAGTTGCCTATAGATCTTCAGTGCTTAGAAGCTACAGCAGTAAATAGCTGCCTATAGATCTTCAGTGCTTAGAAGCTGTTTATCTCCCAGAGGAAAGCAACTCTATGCTTCTGGTCCATAATCTGCTGTTGGATCCGGTCTTTCCCTTCAGAGATCAGATCTATGATCCAGATCTGGTTTTAAAGGTTCAGGCAGGTTGTTTCAAAGGGATGGTGGGAGGAGCTTCTTTGCTCCTGGTGACGGTAATAAAAACAATTAAATCAAAATAATCTGAGAAGCAGAAAGCATCATCAAACAATCTTAATGTTCCTCAGAGCCTTTGGTTGATGGAGCATCGCCATGGAAACCAGCCCTGCTGAAGCTGCCAGGCTGTAACCTCTAGTCTGACCACCAGATGGCAGCAGAGGCTCAGAAACCAACCAGGGTGTGATGAAGGAAACTGCAGCAGAGATTTAATCCCAAAGCTTTGATGCTAAGATGTTTGTCTTTGATCTAAAGTCATTCTGAATAACTGAACTGTTCATCTGAACGGATCCTGAACTGGAGGTTTCAGCACCACGGACAGAGACTCCTGATCGGCTCCATGTTTCTATTCAGACCCGTTAGTTTCCAGATTGTCTCTTTTTTTGTGTTCAAGCTGTGATTGGAGGCTTTAGAGGGAAACCTGATGATTGGCTGAGCAGGCGGACCGTACCACAGCCAGACCGTTCCCTCTGGTTGCTGCCCAATGGTTCCTCCCCACCAAAGGACACCATCTCCTCCTCCTCTGTCTCCACCTCTTCACGTCATTTTTTCATCCATCCCTGGCTCTGGCTGAGATCTGGGGGGGTTTCTAGCTCCCTGTGTTTCCGTAGCATCGCCTCTGCAGCCCAGCCTGGGAGGAGGGAGGAGCTCTCTCCGGATTGGCTGCTCCTCTCGCCTCCCTCTGTTGTTGTGAGCCAGAGCTGCTGCTGCTCCTCCAGCCGAGCCTCAGATGCGGTTTCCCAGGCAGCAGGGAGGGAGGCTTTGACAGATCCTCTGCGTCTGGCTAAGGACATCTGCTGGGTGTGAGGACCAGGCTGGACGCATCAGCCAGGAGGAGGGGGGGTGCATTCTGAGTGTGATCTGTGTGGGAGCGAGGAGACACCATGGCTCACGCTGCAGCCCAGCTGAAGAAGGCCAGGTCTGAGATGGACCAGCCTCCAGACCTGAAGGCTCTGGAGAAAGCCAGAGAGAGGAGGCGGCGGTCCAGGGAGCGGGCTGAACGCAAGAGGAAGGTAGACCCCCCCACCCTACAGACCAGTCTCACTGTCCCAGTCACCCCCATCATCATCATCATCATCATCAAACACCACCTCACTCCATCTCCAGGGTCCAGATCCTCACCTTCACAAGAGCTTAAGCCCCGCTGTCAGAACCGGAACCAGAGAACCGCCATGGTACCAAACAAGCAGAACCCAGAGTCTCATGGTTCTGGTCTGATCCTGTCTGGTTCCGGTCCGTCTTTTGGGCCGGTCTGGTTCTGGTCTGTGTTTAGGCCGGTATGGTTCTGGTCCATGTTTAGTCTGGTCTGGTTCCGGTCCGTCATTTGGGCCGGTCTGGTTCTGGTCCATGTTTAGTCCGGTCTGGTTTCGGTTAGGGGTGTAAATCACATCCATCATGGCGATTCGATTCAGTATCGATTTCCTGACCCAACGATTCGATTATTTTCGATACTCAGAAATACGAATCGAATCAATCCGATTCATTGGTTCATTTTTTTTTACACCTTACAGGCTAGATAATGTTTTACATTTGAAATAAATCAATAAAAGCTGTAATATCGTTGTTCAATTTTTTTTTAGAAACAACAGCAAATAACAGAAGTAGAGAAGTTGTACTCCATCTATTCCTATTAAAACCTCAATCACTGATAAATAATAATCCCCTGCGTTATAGATTCTGAAAG
>NW_015152490.1:2221-3865 GCF_000732505.1 Cyprinodon variegatus
CATCTTTAGGCCGGTCTGGTTCCGGTCCATCTTTAGGCCGGTCTGGTTCCGGTCCATCTTTAGGCCGGTCTGGTTCCGGTCCATCTTTAGGCCGGTCTGGTTCCGGTCCATCTTTAAGCTGGTCTGGTTCTGGTCCATCTTTAGGCCGGTCTGGTTCTGGTCCATCTTTAGGCCGGTCTGGTTCCGGTCCATCTTTAAGCTGGTCTGGTTCTGGTCCATCTTTAGGCCGGGCATGTTCTGGTCCATCTTTAGGCCGGTCTGGTTACGGTCCATCTTTAGGCCGGTCTGGTTCTGGTCCATCTTTAGGCCGGTCTGGTTCCGGTCCATCTTTAAGCCAGTCTGGTTCCGGTCCATCTTTAGGCCGGTCTGGTTCCAGTCCATCTTTAAGCCGGTCTGGTTCTGGTCCATTGTTGTGGTTCTGGGTTCTCCCAGCTGAGCTTTAGTGGTTCCGATCCGGTTGGATCCGCTTCGTTATCCCGGCTCTGATCCCGGAGCCTCGTAGCTCTGGAACCAGTGACCTTTCTGACCTTTCTGACCTTTCTGACCTTTCTGACCTTCCTGCTCATGCGGGCCTGATGCCAGGATAGAAGTATGTTAGCTAGATTCTGTTCCTCCTACACGACAGCAGCTCCACATGTAGAGATGTAACATTTGATCACAGATTGATCCATCAGATCCATGTGTCCAAAAAACGTTAACTTCTGTTTCCATGGTAACTGGACGCACACATCGCGCATCGCGTTTCTGCGACGGATCAGCTGAAAACATTTGATCCACATGGAAATGTGGGCGGGGCCACAATGAAAGGATGTTCTTCTGCGGGGCGGTGGGGGTTCCAGGAAGCCGTGTGACTGGGGCACCATCACCTCTTCATCATAGTCTTCCTCAGCACCCAGTTCCTAACGGAGCTCCTGTCAATCATCTTCAGTTGATTCTTCATTGGTCAGCAGCAGTTCCGCCTTCTGACGGAGTTAACCACGGTAACGATTTGACCCCTCCAGGCACCCTTCCTTCACCTCCCATCCAGAGGACGTCGCCTTGACAACAGCTGTTTCCTCCTCCTTAGTTACTCCTGGCTCCTTCCAGAGCATCACTGAAAGCGATCTAATGGTTACGTAACCCCCCCTCCCTCCTCCTGCCTCTGAACGACGGCTGTGCTAATCTGTCTGCTAATCCATTAGCTGTTTCCTTTAGTGCCGCTTGAAGCTTTTCTAGCTGGACGCCTCTCAGTGAATTACTGCCTCATAGAAACCTCCCAGCAGATGATGGGCTGCGGCGGTGGAACCTCCACCAGGGATTCCTGATGTTTTTACACACAGCAGAGCTTTATGGGCCGAGGAGGAGGCTCCGCGTTAAGCTGCTCCTGGGACTGCTTAGAGCGGCTCTGGTTAACGTCTGTCTGGACCTCATTGTTCTGCTTCCTGTGGAGCAGAGAGAGCGGCGCTGGTGAGGCGGAGCAGCAGTCATTCTACAGGGATCAATTCTATTCTATTCAGTTTATTTCTATAGCACTAATTCACAACACAACATCTCAGGTCAGTGTATAGATCCAGATCAACCAGATCATCCAGTCAGATTGATTCAAAGTTTTCTATCTAAGGAAAACCAGCTGATTGCATCGACTCATTGACTCTTCAGCAATCC
>NW_015152490.1:7135-10054 GCF_000732505.1 Cyprinodon variegatus
AGACACCGGCTCTATGTTCACAGGCGGGAAAATAAAGAAGATCAAATTATAAAATATATTTTAATAAAATAAGATTAGAATTTGAAAAAGCAGCGAAGCTTTGGTTTAATCTCTGGCTGCATTGATTTCAGTTTTAAAGTTTTGATGCAGAAATAATTTGGCTTGATGTGTCTGAAGAGAAGCAGCAGAATCCCAGAGCTCCTCCTAATCATAGAAACAGAGTGGATAGAATGGTTATCAGGGACATGAGCTCGTGCTGTAATGGGGGGGGGTGATTTAAAGACATTTTATCATTGTTTGTTGGTTGTTTGCAGCAGTTTATCTGATTCTTTGGGGCTTCGCTAAAACCAGAATAACCTGATTTTCTATTAGATGCATTTTGGCTTTACTGGTTTTGATGGGTAACCCCCCCACCCCCCGTCCATCCAATCTGAAGCTAAATCCGCTCCTTTATGTCTAATCTGCAGCCACAGCTGGATGCACAGCTCCCCCCTACCCCCCAGTAATCTATGCTGGGATGAGATGGATTATTCCAGGCATGTTTGTGCTGCTTTCACCCGTTTATTTCGCTCATTTCCTCCAATCATTATATGAAATTATAACGATATATCAGCAGTTAAAGTGCTTCCGGTTGGTCGGATAGAAACGTCTGATCCTCTCAGAGATTGTTCCTGAACCAACAATTGTTTTCATGTTCCTACAGTTTAATGACGGCTCTGCAGAAACTTGGATTTGCTCTGAACTCCCCCCACCCCCACCCACCGCCCTGCCCTGGTGCTGCATGGATGCTGATGGTGCATTAACAGGGTGATGGTCAAATCCCAGATTACAGCTTTTCTGATCTGGCTGCTGTGGCCTTTAGGACCCTGCAGCTCAGCAGAAACACCAAACCGCTCCGTATGGGGGGGGGGGATAAAGACCATCAGTATTTAGTGGGACGTTCTTCCCTCTGGATCATCTGGAAGATGCTGCAATCTGTCCATGATGGCAGAGTGGAGCTGAGGCTAATGTCTGCCTTTGAGCTTCAGCCTCTCTGTCCATCAGGGGCGGAGCTAGATGGGGGGCCAGGGGTGGCCATGGCCAATCATTGGCCACCTCTACTATTTATTTCCCTCTAATACAGACAATGGCAGCAGTAATACTCTCAGGTGGAATATTCAAAACATTTGAATTTTTCATATATAAATAATTAGTTGCCAACAAAAACACTGCGGNAGTGCACATGCCATGCAAATGAGTCAGTGAGGAAATCCAGAGCTTTCCGTGTGATGCTGCTCTGCTGTGCAGCTTTATTGGACTCTCACAGCCCCCATCTGCATAATCACTAACTGATGGATTAAAACCAAATGGACCAAAGTTTCCCTCAAGTTTCTGCCCAGTTTGGTGACGCCCAGTTAGAAAAACAGGTTAATGGGAGTGAATGGGAGTACTGAAAGCTACCTGGACTGTTCAGCTGCACATATATGCAAGTATTAGCTGTGGTGTCCATTAGCGTCTGCGAGTCGTGCTTCTCATGTGAACCAGTCTCATGTTTTTACTGCATTCCTTAAATATATGGCTGTGAAGGTGATATTCAAGGGATGCAGAAAAGTATTCATAGCATAGAGTCTGTGGGCCCTGCTTACATAAGGCGTTTTTTTTCTTAATGCCAAATGACTGAGAGGGAGAGAGAGGCAGAAGCTGAAGTGCAGGGTGTGTCTGTTTTTAATGTGCGGCTGGAACAGGGTGGGGATACTCCGGCAATGCAGGTGAATAAAAGGCATATTGAGAAGTGAAAGGAAAAAAAAAAGGCAACCTCTGCTGAGTGACCCTCCCTTCTTTGCTCCAGACATGAGCCGCCACCTCCTTCCACACAGAAAAACATTTCCAGCCTGTCGTCTCAAATAGAAACCAACACAAAGGTAGATCAGGACAATGCTCTTTCATCTGCTCTTCTAAATATAGAACCGCCTCAGAGGGCAGCTGAAGGTGCAAAATGTGCCGCTAAAAACATCTTTAGGCTCTTTATTTTCCATCTATCCTCAGGATGCAAACACCCCACCAGTGATCTTTGGGTCGCCCCCTACAGTGCATGTGCTGCGCTGTTCTTCAGTGGTTCAGCTCATACTGAGGGACAGATGGTCTCTGCCGTCTGTCCACAGGGTCACCCGTCCTCTCAGAGAACCAACTGTCTATAGCAGAGCTTGATAAAGCGTTGAATAAACGTAAAGTAGAATAATCTCACGTATGCAAACTTTCCCCATAACTCAAGCATTGCAGGACAGAAGTGATGCAAATGACCATCAGGTCCTCTATTCTCATCTCTTATCAGCTTCTGTGGAAAGACAGAGTTTGACTTTAATCGCTGCTCGGCTTTAGACTCAATCACTGAGATACGTTTTTAATTCTGTGGGACTTTTTTAGTCTTTAAAGCTAAACTCTTCTAATTAATGTTTTCTTTGAGTAAACTCCTGATGAGGGACGTTTCTGGGCAAACTGTATCTTAAATGTAGAAAAGACCCCAAAAAAATCCTGCTAGTGAATGAAAACTATTTTAATGTAAAGTTTTTGGTTGTTTTTTATCTGATAATGCGTCATGATCAGGATACAGTAACTGCAACAATCTGAGGATCAGGAGAACACGCCTAAAGAGGAGCCAGGGTCCAGAAAGCTCTATAAACAAATACGTGTCATTAATGTCGGCGGTGAGATAACGAGTGTTCCAGTGGAAAAAGGGAAGGTTGGATGGGATGCAGAGAAAGTTCCTCTGTTAATGTTTGCAGCTTCCAAACTCTGGAGGAAACATTTTAGATTATGAAGGTAAATGTTTGGGTTCTCCACACGAGGTCCGTCGTCTGAACGCTAGCAGCACTAACTCTGTTAGTGGTTAAAGGCACACTATGCAACATTTTTCAGTTAATTAATGTGTTCCATAACGTT
>NW_015152490.1:10734-11709 GCF_000732505.1 Cyprinodon variegatus
CATACATTTGCAATACATTGTTTTGTGACGCAAAGGTTTTTAAAACAGATTTTGGGTATTTTAAAAATCTGAAAATCTAACTTCCACTGCAGGAAAACAGAGTGTGGCAAAGCTGCAAAGACCTGACAGCCTCAGTAAAGGAAACGTTATTCAGAAAGCAGCTCATCACTCTGGCTGCTGGCAGGCTCTATAAATCTGCCCTAAATAGACGAAGTCTTCCTTAGAACTTTTTGACGACATGCTAAACTAATTTGCCGAGAACCTAAAACAAAAACAGTGACAGCAGCATCTTTCCAGGAGGATGCTTAATGTTGGTGGGAAGTTTGTTGACATTAAATTTTGGACAATCATCATATAAAAGCTGCAGGAGTCTGCAAAGGCTTGAGGCCCAGCAGGAAATTCACCTCTTAGCAGCAAAGACAAAATCCTGGTGGATTGGATTCAGCTGTTTTCCAACAAAAGGTTTTATTCTAGATGTGTTCAGCTTGTAGAAGCAGACTGAAATCATTTTTAGTTTCCTAATTTTCTTAACTGCACATCAAGTCTTTCTCTTTTTTCTTCTGTTTTCCATTAATTGCTAATGATGCTCACAAACTTCCCCTCCTTTGAAAAATCATCCATGAAGCTATTGCTTAGCTGGAGGGTTCTTCCATGGAGGGGATATTGCTTCCCAGACGCTCTATGGAGCGTTAGCCATTTTTAACATAGATATATAACGTACAGATGTTGTAAATGTTTTAAGTTTCCTTTCAATGCTCTGAGATTGCAGTCCTTGATAACAGTTCAGTATTTCATTTTCTTCTGTTGTAAACTTGCTTCTTGCTACCGAAAAAGTTTCCCACTGTGGTGCAATAAATGATTATTGATTTATTTACAGTATTTAATAATAATTTGATAGAGGCAGATAAAAAGAAAGAAACATGGATCATTCTTACAAAAATAATCCAACGCTTTATCACAGTGTTTATAGCCAGC
>NW_015152490.1:12393-13540 GCF_000732505.1 Cyprinodon variegatus
GAGCGGCCATCTGCTGAGGCCCACTGGGGTTCAAGGAGACAGAAGCAGACATAGAAAAAGAAGCATAGATGCAAAAGGCAACCAGCTCCACAGGCGGCCCCGTCCAGGAAACACACAGCCAGGCAGACGAAGAAGAAGATGAAAGTTCACAAGATAGATTCACTCTAAATGAAAAAATAAAGGTCAGGTCCTTCCTCTATTGAAGGTTTTCAGCTGGACAGATAACAGCACAGACATGCTTATATTTATCATTGTGTCGCAGCTTCTTTCACTCAGCAATGGGAAGTGGAATCGTCCTTCCCAGAGGCCGCCAGCGGGTCACTAACCTTTGAAGCAGTTTTCCAGGGAATTCTCATCAGGAAGATTGAAATCTGTGTGGAATCATCTGCACTGTTTAAAAACAAATGGGAAACGGAGCTCATTAATCTTTGCAAGCGAGGCCTTTAAATTCATCGTTCATAAGAGCTGATTTTAGTCTTTTTATTGTCATTAGAGCAGAAACAGCCACAGCTTTAGTTTGAAATGCGTCAGGATGAGATCCCATCAACTTGAATGTTTTTGCCTTCACTGAACGCTGGAAATCACTGACGAAAGCCTGGAAAAGAAGCGTTATGGATTGGTTTTATATTCCTGCTGTCGAATACCTTGATGTGAGATTAAACAAAGTTGCAAAAAGAGAGTTAAAGTCGTAACGCTTTGTTGTATTTGTGCATCAATAGCCATGTTATAACATGGTACTAACATAGCTTTATATTACTAGGTAACCAGAGACACTTTAAGGAGAATATTGGTACTACTGTGCTTTAAAATTTATGCAAACCAGGTCAGACTTCTTAGATATCACACATTTATTAACGGGTAACTCAGTCATTTCACTGACAGCAATAAATTAATGTGTTATTTTCTAGGAAAATGCAGTTTTTTAGTCGGCATATAACAGAAAACCAAACCTTATCTTCAACCCAATCTTCTTAACTAAACTTTTATTTATATTTAACTTCAGTTTAGTTTCATAATGTTTCATTTACCTGAACATAAGTTGTAATTTACTCTGTAAAATCGGGCATAAACTGTACGATATTTTCAATCATTTTACGCAGCTGCAGCTCAAACTGTACAATGAAACCTCAGAGTTTAAAAGTTCTCA
>NW_015152490.1:15392-16784 GCF_000732505.1 Cyprinodon variegatus
TTAAATAGTACCCGCAGGAGCCTGTTTGTGCTCCTCTGAAGGGAGTAGTACACACCGTTGGAGGAAATCTTCAATTTCTTAGCAATTTCTCGCATGGAATAGCCTTCATTTCTAAGAACAAGAATAGCTAATGGCCATTTTAGCATTTAATGAACCCACAAATGTGATGCTCCAGAAACTCAATCTGCTCAAAGGAAGGTCAGTTTTGCAGCTTCAAACCAGACATTTGAAGCTAGAATAGTCATTTACCATAAATAAATAAATATATATATATATATATATATATATATATATATATATATATATATATATATATATATATATATATATATATATATATGCGATGAAGATGGCAATGATGGTGGATTATGAAGATGGTGAAGATGATGATGATGATGTGTGTTAATTTATATCATGTAACAGTCTTATATTTACATTTGATCACCGCTGCACTTGATAGCTGTACTGAACAAAATGTCTTTTTGTACTCTCTCTGTACAAATGAAGTGACAATGAGGTCTGTCTAAGTCTAAGTCTGAGTCTAAGTGTGTGTTTCCAGACTGTAACTGTGACCCAGATGGCAGCTCTTCTCCTCATTGCTCTGATTCTGGTTTCTGTCGCTGTAAACCTGGAGCCACAGGGAGGCGCTGTGATTCCTGTCTTTCTGGTTTCACCTGGCGGGGAGGTGGAACTGGATGCACAGGTATGATTAGTCTGACCTTACCTGACCCACCTAATTAGATCAACTCCTGATATTATAGGATTGTCCATAAATAAGTATTTGTTCTCAGAGAACGTATGTGACACGGAACGTCTCTGTCAGAACGGTGGAACCTGCGTTGATTTCCAGCGCTGCGTCTGTCCAAATAACTCCACAGGTAAAGAGACAACAATACAATGACACAGCTCAGGTGTTATGGGCGGAGTCTGATCAGTCCAACTGTGTGATGTCGTGGGTGTGCAGGTCAGCTTTGCGAGCAGAGTGTCTGTAAGGAGAAGAGTGGCTGCATCATAAAGGCTGAGGGCTCCTCCTCCTGCATGACATCACAGCTTTACCTGGTGACCTTCAGTTTTATCAGCTACACTTTCAGCTGACCATGCCCCCTTCACCAACCATGACATCAGCAGTACAATAAGGGCAATAAAGATAAATGATCCAAATGAAGGGTTTACTGAGTCTTTATTCTAACTGAAGACTAAAGCGGAGACTGTTCCAATCATCAAAAGGTCCGATCACACAGAACTACCTAATCCTCCCTGCATTACCCAGAATCCTCTCTGCATCACCCAGAATCCTCCCTGCATTACCCAGAATCCTCCCTGCATTACCCAGAATCCTCCCTGCATTACCCAGAATCCTCCCTGCATCACCCAGAATCCTCCCTGCATCAC
>NW_015152490.1:19805-21236 GCF_000732505.1 Cyprinodon variegatus
TACCCAGAATCCTCCCTGCATTACCCAGAATCCTCCCTGCATCACCCAGAATCCTCCCTGCATTACCCAGAATCCTCCCTGCATGACCCAGAATCCTCCCTGCATTACCCAAAATCCTCTCTGCATCACCCAGAATCCCTACTGCATTACCCAGAATCCTCTCTGCATCACCCAGAATCCTCCCTGCATTACCCAGAATCCTCCCTGCATTACCCATGTGGCAGTACCAGTGTAATCAAAATGGGTAACTTCACCTTAAGACTGCTAATTTAATATAAGGTTGCAATAGTTCCTTGAAAGTTACCTTGAAGGCACACAGGCCCGCCGATGAGGCTAGAGTAGAGGTCTTCAACAGGGGGTCCGAGGTACTGCATGGGGGTCGCGAAAGTCTTGGTTGATTACTTTTTTTTAATATTCCCTCCTGCAATTTTTTGCACTACTGTAATTAAAATGTCTTTAAATCCACATTAACATGAATTCAACGCACAGTAGTAAACAGATAAATGGAGGCAGAAGATGTCCTTCAGTCATCAATGCTCACATTCAGCGACACACAGGAGCTCTTTCAAACCTGGGCACCATTTCATTCACAACACCTGTCCCATCAACCAGGAATCAGAATCAGAAATACTTTAATAATCCCAGGGAGAAATTACTTTTGTTACATGACTCCATATGTAATAGAGTGACCATAGGACCAGTTTGATATAACACAATTTCATACAATATATATAATTAGGGGGTCCCCACTCTATCTCGCAATCAGTTTGGGGGTCCTTGGCTTTGAAAACGCTGAAGACCCCTGGGCTAGAGACAATCTCACCCAATTCAATAGTTTTATTGCACAAATTTATTATTCTAAGCAAGGCAAATTAAAACCATTCACACATTAAAACAACAGTTATGGCTCAATTTGAGGATGGTAGCGCAGACCAGATTAGTGACCTACAAAAGAAACACAGCAAAAAAACAAACAAGAAGAAAATCTTGCACCAAACCAGAAGGAGTACCACCACCACCCAGAAAGTCCACCACCAACACCAGGAGCTGGCCTTTCCTGTCAAAATAAAAGAGACATTCAAATCACATGTTTCATACTGATACAGTTCAGTCCACAACAACTCAAGCAGCAGCAGTTCCATAAAGAGCAGGCATGAAGCTGACAGGTAGGCAGCCGGCGATGGAGGACAACAGGCGGACCCTAACCCAAGGACAAACAGCAGCGTCTATCAAACATGCATGTCAAAAAAATCTAGAAGCATCTAGAATGAGCTTCTCACTGACCACTGAGCTCTATGTAGTTCCTCTGGCAGGAAGGAGAATCTGGCAGCTTGTATGGGACACCTGGATATACCGGTAAAGCTGCTCTAAGACTAGGCTAACAGAGAATAAGGGCGTGAGAAACTTCTTACCACAAGAAGGCTTGATCAG
>NW_015152490.1:21440-24435 GCF_000732505.1 Cyprinodon variegatus
AAGTCTAAGCGACTTGCTGTGAGGGATTGCTGTAGAGTCAATCAGTTGATGCAATCAGCTGGTTTTCCTTAAATAGAAAACTTTGAATAGATCTGACTAGACGAACTGGTTGAATCGTCTCTGAAAAGGGACCTGAGATGACATGCTGGCGCTATAGAAATAAACTGAATTGAATTTAAATAAAAAGGTCAACATTTCCCTAGAGAGATCAGACAGCTGACGGTGAGACGGACGCTGCAGTTCGTTCATGGTTTCCGACCCACTAACCCACACAGATGTTGTCGTCGTCCATTGGCAGCGAGGTGTTTCTGTAGTAACCAAGGCGACAATACTGACAGCTCTGGCCTCGAGTGTTGTGTTTGCAGCTCAAACAGGTTACCACGTTGATGAAGTCGATGTAGCTGCAGCGATTGGAGTGACCGTTACACTCGCAGTCTGATGGAGATAGAAACACGTTAGAAGAGCTACAGCTGAGGCCAGTACCACGAAGCCCAACCTACTGGGATTCCTCCTAGTCTGTCCAGTTTAACCAGTCTATAATAATGGCTATCAGCCGTACCACCAAGCTGCTTATCAACTCGCTAACTCATCCAGCTTGAACTGATCATGAATCTGTATAAAGGGCGGGTTTAAGCTCTCGGACCAATCAGAAACAAGAAAGCAGGAGGCAGAGTGCCGTATTTCTCTATGATCTGGTGAACCGTAACTGAACTTGGGATGACAGGTGTTGTGAATTGGTGCTATAGAAATAACTGAATTGAATTGAAATAAAAGGAAAAAAGTCTAAATAAAAATCAAAAATGGCGGTGGCAGGAAAGACAAAGGCTGAATATGGCAGCAAATGATTGCTGAGTGCTTTAATGACCAAGTTCCAGATCAGAGTCATTGAATGCAGCCTGCATCCCCATCACTGCAGATTAATGGAGGATAGAAATAAAACCCAGAAACATCATTTATCTGCTTAGATGGACTTTTTCATTCTAGAATGATTGGGCTCCAACAAAGCTGGAAGCTGATGAATGCATCATATAAGGCAGGGGTCTTCAATGTTTTCTAGGCCAAGGACCCCCAAACTGATGGCNCTTTGCTGGCTTGATATTGTGACTGTGAAAAAACCTCTGTGTTTTGGGGAAATGTCTTTAAAACTATCCCACTTTTAGACCCATCCTCCACCCTATATATTTAGCGTGAGGAGGCATACCATCACATATCTCCTCAAGAAAGGACAAACCTACACCGGATAGGATGGAATCGTACTGGGATTTATACTCTCCTAATTGTCCCACAGTAACTCCATATCTTCCACCTTCTCAGACTTTATATTCATCACCCTACCCTCCATCACCAATGCTTTTTCCAAACAAAGCTAATCATCCACCATCACCAGTGCCTTTTCAAAGTAAATACCCTTTATTACCTTTCAGCGTTGACTCAAAACACTATATTCCCGCCATTCCACATTTTCACATTCAGAACGCAGACAAGAAGCTGAGGATTTCAGAGTAAAGATAATAGTTGAGACCCTTTTATACAAACTCAGATCTTCGTTTAGATTGTGCGCTGCTATTAAACAAGTTTGTAAAAACAACTGAGAAATTTACAAAATCATCTCTGTACTATTTCAGACAACTTTGGTCACACAGAGTCAATTCTGTGCTATTTACTTGCATGTTTATCTTCTGTATCTTTTGGAAGTGATACAAAAAAAACTTTTTACATTTCTATTTTGTAGATGTGATTAGAAAAAGTTTAGTTTTTACATTTGTAGTTTGCAGATGTGATTTTAAAAAAATAAAACTAAATTGTTTTCTTTTTTTTACATTTCTTGTTTGTAGATGTGATTTAAAAGAAAAAAAGAAGTTACATCATGAACATTTTTTCTGGGTTTTGTGTTTTTGTGCTTTATTCTTTTACTAATTTGCCTAACGTAAATAAAGGAGAAAGTGTTAAAACTCATCTCTTGTTGAGTGCCGGTGTAAGGAATAGTCTAATGGTGAAGCTATAAGAAAAGTGTACTATAACCATTCAAATCCTTGAATTTTTGGGGTTGACATGTTAAGGAGGGCTTTGCAGAATGAAATGGGGAAAAATATCAAGATGGCTGAGGTTGAAGATTTTTTGTCGGATCAATGCAGCAAGACTAAGGAACAGGGTTTTGGTCTGAGGACCTTTGAAACAATTTCAGGCAGATCTTTGTTACATGCAGTCTTTAGCCAACCAAAATGACGGATACAATTATTTATTAACTGTAATTTCTTTGTTTTCCAAAAAAGCTTTTGTCCGAGCGCTTAAAAAAAGAGACTGCCTCAGAAGTAGCAAGAGCCTTGTAATTGGTGTTTAAAGAGAGTAAAATTCCTAAGAAGCTTCAGACTGATACAGGGAAAGAATTCTTTAACAAAGACTTCAAGGCTTTAATGAAAAGATATGGAATTAGCCACTTTGTGACCACCAGCAATCTGAAGACCTCTGTCATAGAACGGTTTAAACGTACACTCAAAACAAGAATGTGGCGATATTTCACTGCTAGTAACACGTGGAGATATCTCAATGTGCTTCAAGGTCTCATAAAAAACTATAATCACAGCTAACATTCCAGTATAGAAATAACCCTTATGGTGGTTTCCTTTGAAAATAAATAACAAGTTCTAAGAAATCTTTTCGTTCAGAAGGTGGGAAAAGAAATAAACGGCGATCGATGGATTTCACTCAGTTGGCACATTTATTCATATCTTTGCAAAGAGAGAACAGTTCATCATACAGTCCTTATGGCACAGCATTCTGTGTTGGGAGCTGGAGAAGTTCCACCTTCCTCCAGCAGAGTCCGCCGTGGATCCTCTCAGCTGAGCTGTCTGCGCACCTGCTGCTGATCATCTCATCTGGAGGACCAGACTACATAAGCTGTCTTCAGACCTTGCCTCGACGCCGCAGTGTCTTAATCAGTTGGTTAGCACCTAAGCCATAGATCCTCTGAGAACCTAGTTACTTCTGAGTCCTG
>NW_015152490.1:25995-27915 GCF_000732505.1 Cyprinodon variegatus
AGAGGTTTTGAGGAGTCTGACGGGCCATGAAGAAAATGAAAAACCTCCTCGTCTTTTGCTTCCTGCCACGTTGTTTTTCCTCGACCAGAGCCTCTCTCTTTCAGCCTTCATTGATTCTGGATGTGAACGCAATTTAATAGACTCTGATCTCGTCCAACAGCTCCACATTGCTACGGTTCCTTTAACCCAGCCTCTCAGAGTCTCTGCGATTGATGGGAAAAAACTTCATCAAGTCACCCACCAAACTCAACCCCTTGAACTTCTAATCTCAGGTAACCATCGAGAGACCATAACCTTCTTAGTTTTTTCATCCGCATGTTCCCCACTGGTACTGGGTTATGAATGGCTGGAGAAGCATAATCCCCACATTAATTGGACTGATCGTCATGTGGAGTCCTGGTCAACATTGTGTCATGAGACATGCCTCCGTTCTGCAGCTCCCGCTGTGGGGTCCCCTAGAGGTGGGGGGGAGATGGACGTCCCTGACCTTTCTTCGTTACCTCCTGATTACCATGATTTGGCTCCTGTTTTCAGTAAGGTCAGTGCTTCGTCCCTTCCACCACACAGACCATACGACTGTGCCATCGAGCTGTTACCCGGGGCTCCGTTACCCAGCAGTAGACTCTATAACATTTCCAAACCAGAACGTGAGACGATGGAAAAATACATTAACGAGTCGCTTGCTGCAGGAATAATTCGTCCATCTTCATCCCCGTTGGGCGCAGGATTTTTCTTTGTTTGAAAAAAGGATGGTTCTTTAAGACCCTGTATTGATTATAGAGGCCTGAACCAAATTACAACCAAAAACAAATATCCTCTTCCTCTGCTCGCCTCAGCCTTTGAGCCCGTTCAAGGAGCTACCGTTTTCACTAAGCTCGATTTAAGAAATGCCTATCATCTCCTTAGGATACGTGAAGGGGATCAGTGGAACACGGCATTTAAGACTCCCTTGGGCCAGTTCAAGTATTTGGTCATGCCTTTTGGATTAACTAATGCCCCTGCATGTTTTCAGGCTCTAGTGAACGATGTTCTCAGAGACTTTCTAAATGTGTTCGTGTTCATCTACATAGATGATATTCTAATCTACTCCAAGGATCTTTCTGAGCATAAGAGACATGTCCGCCTGGTTCTTCAGAGACTGCTGGAGAACAAACTATTTGTAAACGCTGAGAAATGTGAGTTTCACCAATCTTCAGTTACCTTTTTGGGGTTTGTGCTCGAGGGCGGGCAGGTTAAGCCTTCCGAAGAAAAAATAAAGGCAGTTTTGGAGTGGCCTGTTCCAGAAACCCGCAAGCAGTTACAAAGATTTTTGGGTTTCGCTAATTTCTACCGGAGGTTTATCAGAAATTACAGCCAAACCGCCCTCCCATTAACTGCCTTGACATCATCCAAGAGAGTCTTCCAATGGTCCTCGGAGGCACAATTTGCATTTGACAAACTCAAAACCTTGTTTTCCAGAGCTCCAGTGCTGATCCAATCAGATCCATCTAAACAATTCATCCTTGAGGTTGACGCTTCTGACTCCGGCGTGGGGGCAGTCTTGTCCCAAAAACTCGACTCAGATCAACAAATCCACCCCTGTGCCTTCTTCTCACGTAAGCTCTCTCCCGCAGAACATAACTACGACGTTGGTGACCGAGAACTTTTGGCTATCAAGTTGGCCCTGGAGGAGTGGGGACACTGGCTAGAAGGCACGGAGCATCCAGTTCTAGTGTGGACTGATCATAAAAATCTCGCCTACATGCAGTCCGCAAAACAAGCGACTCCTCGACAGTCAAGGTGGTCTCTCTTCTTTTCACGCTTTAACCTCATTATCTCCTACAGACCAGGATCAAAGAACATCAAACCCGATTCTCTCTCTCGTCTCTACGCTGTGGATCAACCCGAGTCACCTCAACCTGTCCTCCCTGCCTCATGTAC
>NW_015152490.1:30298-31597 GCF_000732505.1 Cyprinodon variegatus
CATGGCAATCACTGCCCCTATAGAGTTAGCATGGCTATCACTGCCCCTACATAGTTAGCATGGCTATCACTGCCCCTACATAGTTAGCATGGCTATCACTGCCCCTCCATAGTTAGTATGGCCATCGCTGCCCCTCCACAAAATGAGAATACTGCCTCGAGGTCTTGTTGGGACAAAGAGCACAGGTCAAGTTCAGACAAAAGGAGATCAGTTCAACTGCCTCCATGATTCCGGCTCACAGGTTACTACTATCCCCTACTCTTTCTACAATACTTACCTCAAGGATCATGAAATCAATCCAATAAACAACCTGTTGGAAATAGAAGGAGCAAATGGACAAACAGTGCCTTACCTCGGATATGTGGAGGTTAACATAATCTTACCGCCTGAACATTTTGGTTTACCTGTTGAAGTTGATACACTTGCTCTTGTAGTGCCTGATATTAAACCATCTCAACATCTGATTCTTATTGGCACAAACACCTTAGATGTTGCTTACAGGAAACATTTTGATACTCATCCTGATCAGTCATTTCAACCTATGATCTCTGGGTATACAGCAGTGTATAAAATCCTCCAACATCGCTATGCCCAGAGTTTGAATGACTATGCTGCAACTGTCACCCTGCAGTCTAATCAGCCTCTAGTCATCACTGCAGGTCAAACCACAGTTGTAGAAGGATGCTTATCTGCTAGACTATGGCAAGATGAAAAACAAGTCCTCCTTGAACATCCTAGTTCCTATGCCCTCCCTGGTAGGCTCATAGTAAAAACCTGCCTCATTGACTTGCCTCAACATCGGCCCTGTCATCTGCCAGTTGTTGTAAGCAATGAGTCTGACCATGAGATTCACATTCCAGCACGAGCAGTCATAGCGGAAATCAGCACCTTCCAGAGTGTGATTTCACAAGAGCAAAAAGTCCAGAATTCAGCCCAGTCTACAGAGTCACTACAACCATCTCAACCATATTACAACTTTGGAGACTCACCTTTATCTCCAGAATGGAAGCAGCGAATCATCCAGAAACTCAACAGTATTCCTGAGGTGTTTGCAATGCATGACCTGGACTTTGGCCGGACAGACAAAGTTAAACATCAAATCAAGTTGTCTTATCCTACTCCCTTTAAACAAAGGCCAAGACCAATCCACCCTCAAGATATTGACGCTGTAACCCCAGGCTCACGCTGCAGTGATTCCAAGTCATTAAAAACACGTAAACCTCTCTCACCGGCTGCTGAGTTGTCCGGCTGCGGTTACCGAGACACTCCGGAGCCCTCCGCAACAAGCTCTCGCAAATA
>NW_015152490.1:32882-36998 GCF_000732505.1 Cyprinodon variegatus
TTACCTGAACCTCAAAGCACCATTTGGAGGCCGGTGGACACCAGTGTGCCAGCAGGCTTTTGAAACCATCATTGAGAAACTAACTTCTGCTCCTGTATTGGCATTTGCTGATCCACAAAAGCCCTACACACTCCACACTGACGCCAGTTCCACCGGTCTTGGTGCTGTGTTGTATCAGGAGCAGGATGGAAAAAACAGAGTTGTGGCATATGCCAGCAGAGGTCTTTCACGAAGTGAGTCCAAATACCCTGCTCATAAATTAGAGTTTCTCGCTCTAAAATGGGCGGTAACTGAGAAATTTAATGATTATCTCTATGGTGCTCAGTTCACAGTTGTCACAGACAGCAATCCACTAACTTACCTGTTGCCCTCAGCAAAGCTCGATGCTACCAGTTACAGATGGCTTTCATTTCGCTTCAAAACACTGCTGAATATGCTGGGAACACTAACTGAAAAGGAAAAAAACTAATTGGAAAGACTTCGTAAAACCGCTAGTGCATGCCTACAACTGCATGAAAAACGATGTTACAGGATACTCACCATATGAGCAGACGTTCGGACGCCAACCTCACCTACCAGTGGACTTAGCCTTTGGACTGCCATTAAGTAAGGATGGATTTACCTCCCACACACAATATGTGCAGAAGTTAAAATCACAGCTGGAGGAGAGCTACAAATTTGCTAGTAGGAACTCAGCTAAGGTGATGCAATGTAACAAAACTAGATTCGACCGAAAAGTTACTGCGTCAGAATTGGACATTGGAGACAGAGTTTTGGTGAGGAACGTGCGAATAAGAGGGAAACATAAGCTCGCAGATAAATGGGACTCGTCAGTGTATATTGTTGTGAAGAAAGCCGGCAATCTTCCCGTGTACACAGTCAGACCAGAAGGCCAGAACAAACCACTAAGAACACTGCATCAGGACCTTTTATTGTCTTGTGGGTACTTACCTCTTCCTGAGGAAGAAATACCTACCAGAGATAAAAAGAAATCAACTTTGTCTTCTCCAGTATCTGCTGATGATGAAGAGGATCCATCAGAGGATGAACTAATCGATCCCCCTCTGTACATCCCATCATCTTCTGAACCTGTTAAATTCACGATTAACATTGACTTACCTCCTGCGGAACAGTCTGTTCCCTTGACACAATCTCCAGTACCTGTCACTGAAGAGGACAGTAATGACGAGAAAGACAAACCCAAACCTGTGGAAAGGGAATTCAAAACTGTTAAAGAGGAACAACTAGCAATGGACAGTGAGGAACCAGAAATTGACCCTGAACAAGTCAATTCTGCAGAGGCCTCCAGAGTTGAAGGAAGTCTCTCTCTAGATCCTGATACTCCAGAGTCTGAAAATACAGGACCTGGAACACAAGAGCCAGACATTTCTAGCCATACTGAAGAACCTCATTCACCAGTGGAATCAGTAGCTTTGGATGCTGAGGACCAACCCATAAGACGTTCTAGCCGCACAAGAAAACCACCTGAGCGGCTGCAGTATACTAAACCTGGCGAACCATTATTGAAAAGCATTCAAACTTTATTCCATGGGTTGAGTTCTGTTTTTTATTTCGCTCTCCAAGAAGTTGAAGAACAACATTTAATTCACCCATACCCCAGCCAGGTACATGTATGAGGACGTACATGGGATCAGGAGGGGAGAGTGTAACCTGCATAAAATAATCACCCGTATTTTATTTTGGCGGGTCAAACAGGAAAGCACACTTTAAGTTCTGGGTCAAAGGTGAACTCGGACCTCCTCTTTTGCTGTTGCTGCTACCATAGATATCCATAATAAAGGCTAGATGTCTTACGGCGGAGTCTCAAANGATCCAGAAAGAAAAAAAGGTGAGTCCTGGTTCCTATCTCCTCCCAGATAGGGGTTGATGGCGCTATTCAATCATAAAAGAGAAGATATACGCTTCGGTAATATGTTTGGTTTCAACACCGTTTCTAAATATATTTTAAAGTTATCCAGAAAGCTAATTACATGAATTTACTTGATATTGTTTAGGCTTATATTAAAATAGTTGGTTGTGGGTGATAACTTTGTCTCAGTCGATATTAATTCAGGCTACTAAATTAAGCCTTTATGTAATAGAAGGGGGGAAAATCATCTTAGAATTTTATAATAAATAAATAATAATATTATTATTTATTTATAATAAATAAATAAATAATAATAATATTTTTCTATAATCCCTAATGATAATTTTATGCATTGGGCTATTTTTGTTTGTTTAATTAACTTGTATGACCACTTACCAAAATTTAGAAAACACACAGTCTAGCCAGATAACCAGTTGTTTGATTGAAATAGACATTTATATATATCGTAATACTAAAATTTTTTTATTTTACAACTCTCATACTTGGCAATACCAGGACATCCCATGACCTGGAAGCTACTGAAGAAATATCAATTATTTTTATGATAAAATTTTTTTAAAAATATACAAAGGCTTGAAATGGAATAAAAATGAGTGTGCCCCATCAGGCTGATGTAGTAATACAATTTCACAAAGAATTTGATATTCTTTAGGTCACATCACCTGGAAAAAAAATTTAAATAGCTCAAAATTGCATAAAAGCAAGTGTGCCTTACATTTGTTATCTTTTGGCATGATTCTATATTAGTTTCGTCTTAGCTGGTCATAATAAGGAATTTATTGATTTTTGTTTCTCAAGCGTGCTTGGTTCAAAGATTTGTTGACGGTCCCTAACTGCAACGACAGTGTGTGGGAGGAGGGAGCAGCTGAGAGACGCTGGCCGACATTGGAGTTTCTCAGTAGGATCAACCGTTTGCTAGATCCTGCTGACTCCGCAGAGCTTGAATATCTAACATCCAACTTCAAACGAACTTCAGCGCGGTTGTTAGCGAAAGAGTTAAAAAGATGGGCCGCTTCCTCCAGATCCTAAAAAACTACATTGTCGACATAATTATGTGTCCATGCGTGCCACTAACGGGAAACACACGGTCTGTCAGAGCATCCAAAGGAAAAATAATAAAGTCAATACTAATAACCTTAGCAATGTTTTCAAAAACAGTTGCTAAATGTCTCAGCTCACTGACCACTTCATCGTAGGGAGCCAGGATTGTAGTTTATTGATGTCATACACACTCCACTTTGTTTTAAAAAAATATAAATGTAACTGAGCATTTGGGTCCGTATTATGAACTTTATGTGCAATAACGGGACAGGAGATGGGCCGGAGTTTTCGGCGGTAACCACGCTTCCGGTTTTTATTTTCTTCTTCTACTTCTAACACATAACCAAAACTCATAAGCTCCCCCTGCCGTACACCCAGCGAACTTTCGCTACCCAGCAACAAGGATGGACACAACTTTAACATACAGACACAGAACAGTCTGTTACATAAATATAAAAAATATAACCACGGATGTCTGGGGCACAGTGATTCGCCTACATGTTATGAATGCTGGCGTACCATAAAGTATACATTATGAACAGTTTAGTTTGTGCCTTCAACTCGTTGCCCATAGGAAGACTAGGAAGATGTTACTTGGATATAACAAAACCGTATATCTTCGGAACAGCTCCAAATTACACAAAACTAATATGGGTGAGTAGAACATGATGTAAAAACGTAAAATCAGGGGGGCAGTTTAAACAAAAAAACGGTCTTCCCCTTTAAGACCGACCCCTCCTCATTTGTATAATGAGGCAGAAATACATACAGAAATGTAAATATGACAGGCAGAAATAAATAGCATGGAAGAAATAAATAGGGTAAAAAAATACAAAGGAAGAATAAACCAGTCAAAAATATTATATCGTGCACATAAATAAATACTAAAAGAAATAAGTAATAAATAAAAAAAGTTGAAGTTCATAACGGACAATAAATGAATAAGGTAATTATTACAAAGGCGAAAAAACAAAGAAGGTAATTAATATTTAATTTCGATCTGCATTTATTTATTTATTGTATTTTTGGGGGGCAATTAATTGTAGGCTTATTTATTTTTTCTTTATTTATCTATTTCTGTATTTATTTTTAATTATGACAGGATTGGTCCTCCATATATATATATATATATATATATATATATATATATATATATATATATATATATATATATATATATATAT
>NW_015152490.1:37908-39121 GCF_000732505.1 Cyprinodon variegatus
CCATGCACCAATACATAATCCTCAAACAGGCAGCGTGCCACCGAAGGCGCTGTCTGGTTAGGCAACGCATATAGGGAAACAAACTTAGTAAAGTAGTCCTCTACCACTAAAATATACCTGTTCCCCCGGGATGTTATGGGCAGCTCCAAGATATCTGCGGCCACCCGCTGCAAAGGCTGGCATACATCCTATAGGGGCCTTGGGCCCTGGGACGTATGTCTGACAGGCCAAACATTGTTCACACCAATGCCTTATGTCCCTCAACATGAAGAGCCAGTAGCAGGACTTTCTTGCCTTTTCCCACACACGTTCTACTGAGAAGTGTGCAGCAGTTGGCCCCCCATGCAACTGTTGAAGGAGTTCCGGCACCAGGGATGCAGGGACAACAGTCTGAATCTGCTTTTGTCCCGTGTTGTCAGTGAACGCCGTGCGGCAGAGCAGCCTGTCAACCACAGGCAGACGGTGAAACTCAGTCCACAGTTTCCTCAAGCTGGCAGAGGAATCCCGGGGCAGTTTACGAGGCCGTCGCACCCTGCCTTGCTCTAGCCATGTCAGAACAGTACTGATGTCAGAGTCCTCACGCTGCAGTGCCTGCAACTCAGCTCCCACATCACCGAGGGTATAGACCAGAACTGACTCTGCTTCCACATTCCCAGCTGTAGAGTGGTCAGACGTCTCCACGGAAGCCACAGTAACAGGTCCAGTTGCAGGAACATTTGCCTGGACAGGGTCAGGGGACACGGGCTGGCGGGACAGAGTATCAGCATTCTGATGGCGTGCGACATCCCTGTGCACCATGACCCAATTAAATGGATCCAGCTCCAGCATGCCATCCGATTTGGGGTTATACGCAGTGGTACGGGTTTTCTTAATCTCACCGCTGCCACCAATGTAACCAAGTGTTTTGGGTCCGTATTATGAACTTTATATGCAACAACAGGACAGGAGACAGGCCGGAGTTTTCGGCGGTAACCCCGCTTCCGGTTTTTATTTTCTTCTACTTCTAACACATAACCAAAACTCACAAGCTCCCCCTGCCGTACACCCAGCGATCTTTCGCTCCCCGGCAACAGGGATGGACACAACTTTAACATACAGACACAGAACAGTCTGTTACATAAATATAAAAAATATAACCACGGATGTCTGGGGCACAGTGATTCGCCTATATGTTATGAATGTTGGCTTACCATTAAGTATACATTATGAACAG
>NW_015152490.1:41011-42133 GCF_000732505.1 Cyprinodon variegatus
GTGCATAGAGGCTATTGGTATCCGTAGCCAGTCTTTGTGATGATCTGGCTGAGGGGGTTCAGGCCTATGCAGAACAGCAGCGGGTAGTGCATCACCCTGGTATATGCCGCACTTGATGGTGACTTGTGCTATTGGCTTTGCATTGGCTTCCAGACTTGTTTTCCACAGCTTCAATGAGTTCTTGATGAAGGCTATTAGAGTCCTGTTGATCTTGTACATTTCCAGGCATTCCAGTATCGATGTATGTGGCATTGAGTCATAGGCTTTCTTATAGTCAATGTGATCTCTAGGATCACTGTAGCTGTGGCGTAGGTCAGCTCATTGGTTTCAGTTATGTCCTTAGTAGGGATAGTATGTAGTGCTGCATTTACATCTTCTAGAAGACTTTCAGAGGATACTCTGTCACTTAGCCTTGGCAGTCTTGGTCGTCGTACTAGGGGATCCAGTTTTCGTTATGATCTGCTGTCGCAGGTCAGCTGCCCTTACGTTTAGTGGGCTTGTTGTTGTTGGGGCTGGGGACCCAATCTCTGTGTGTTGGGATGATGATATTTCCCTACTGACCTGTTGTCCTGACTCCCCCTTGCCGCAGCATGTCAGTTGTACCTTGTCAATTTCTAGCTGTGAAAGCAGCTGCCGTTTGCGGATGTTAGAACACTAAGTTAGTAGTTGTTTCTTTGTCAATGATGACAATGGTTGTTGGAGCTGCCATAATTCCCATAGTCTCTGCATGTAACCTCTCTCACTGGGGACGCTTGTATAGTAGCATTTCATCAGTACCAAGTTTTCTGCTCTAGTCCATCTATGTCTTGTTCCAGTAGCCAATTTGTCATCAAGTTGCCCTGGTTCCCTAGCAACTGAAGCGGACCTTGTTAACCCTGGCGACGTCCGAGCCGGTATGGCTCTTGTATTTACGGTTTTACTCATGCCTGAGGTAGGCCACTAAGCACAAAGGATCTTGCCTAAGGGTCCACCTGGATGTCCATGCCGGGAATCGAACCCCGGTCACCTGTGCCGGAGTCGTCGGTGTTATATATATATATATATATATATATATATATATATATATATATATATATATATATATATTAGTGCTGTCAATCGATTAAATTTTTTAATCGCAAT
>NW_015152490.1:43119-51323 GCF_000732505.1 Cyprinodon variegatus
ATATATATATAAATATATATACCAATGAGTGCAACCGAATGTGACGTAGAAAACGTGACAGAAAGCTGGTGGGGGAGTGTAAACAAACAGCCTGTTGATAAAAGGGCGAATACCTCCTTCTTAAAAATGAATGAGCATAGAGCCTCTTCCTGCTCAAGTTTCTTGAAAACCCCAAGTCTAATCCTTCCAAAACTGATTCCAAAGCTGAATCAAATGAGAGCTGTTCAATAGTCACACAGCTTTGTTGTCACGACCTCAAAACCCCGCAAAACACATCACTGCATTGTGATTTGCTCGCCAGTTCTAGGGCCTGGGGCATTGATCAAGGTTAGACCCACTAGCAGGCAAAAATGATTTTGGCCACTGGTGGGTCGGGCTAGTTTACTAGGCTACAAAGTAAGACAAAAATCTGACTAAATCAGAAAATAAAACAATGTGATGGCTGTAAGGAGAGCAGAGACAGAGGACACTCTAAGTTTAATGAAGAAAACCAAAACAGGTTCAGGAAACTGTCTTTGTGAAACGGATAAGTCAGTTTCCCTGTTTTCAGCTTTATAAAGCTTTTTTCTAAACCTTTTAAAAAATCTTTTAGAATTTTTTTTTTCAAAACCTTTTTTTGGTAAACCTACTTTGTGAAACAGACCCCTGATTAACTTCACCAGAGCTAAAAGCTCTGGTTGTTGTGGTAAACAGTAGATATCCTGTCTAGGAGCTTCTTGCTTCAGTCAATTAGTTCAGTCAATTTATTTTTTAATTAAGTAAACATGTGAAAAGGTCATTGAGATAATCATGGCTGCAGTCAGTACAGTTATCCATGCAAAAAAAAAAAATGTTTTCCCATAAATTGGGGAAATTTATCATCTAGACAGGTGCCATATTTTCTGTACTGATTCTCAATATTTAGCTCTGGGTTGTTTAGATACAACAGTGCAGTATTAAAAATAAATAAGTGATAGAAATGAATTAGTTCCTTTGTTTGTTTACTGTTTTATTGTTCTGAACATTATGTATAATATGTTAAATTATAAGATATACCTGATTATATTCGAGCCCCATAGTTAATGCCTTTTTCTCTGTAGAAACTATGCTATAGTTAATACTTCACTAATGACACTCAATGCAAACCAACAGAACTGTGGCAGATAAAAAAGAGGAACTAAAACTGAAGTATGAAGTGAAATTATTAATTATTGAGATCTGGCATGGCATTTTATCTGACCTTGCATTTCCTAAAACGTGACTTTAAGATTTCCTTGTTATATTTATTGTTTGTTTCATGTCTACAGGTGCTTGTCCACAGCCAATTATCAGTGCTCATGATGACAAAGATGGTGGGAGGCAGGTGGAGTGTACAGCTGTTGGTGCTTTTCCAAAACCTGAGATGGAGCTCAAAAATGATGCTAATGTTACTCTTGAATCTGAAGTTTACTTTTCTCAGAATGGAAAGTACTTTGACATTATGCTCCGTGCAGTTGTGACTGAGAAAGGCTACTACCATTGTGTGTTGACGCAAGAAGACATCTGCCATCAAATTTTCTCAAAGAAGAGCAGGGTGGTCATGCCCTTGGGTGAGTTTAATCTTTAGTTTCAGTTTTCTGAACATAGGGTTACTTTATTTTAATCCAACTTGTCCTTGGAATTTATATTAAATTTAAACATATTTTGTTTAGGTTGGTTTAAACATCTGAAAATTTTAAATTTGATTCAAAAAGATGTTCAGGATCTACAAAGATGAAGAAGGGTGCAATACAAGTTAAAATATTAATGAAACTACAAATTTCCCAGCAATAACTATTTAATTAAAAAAAATGATTATAAACATAGACCATTCAAAGTGATATAAATATCCATTCGAATACAGATATGTATGTGTTTAGACGTCTTTGGAAAAAAAATATAATAAGCAGCTCAAGACTAAAGTCCCTGTCACACGCTGACGATTTAGCCAGCGGATGCCTGATATCCCAGAATCTTTTAAAACGCTAGCATACGTTTTCTACTTTCCATGCCTTTTTTTTTTCAATTTTGGGCGTATACATAGAGTATTCATAACGAGTCCAGACCGTATGTCCAATGACAGCCTAACTTATGCATAACGCACAGCAGCAAAAATCCCCATGAAATGTCAGAAGCCAGTGTCCTGAGGGGGGCAGCAATGCACCTAGAAGCACCTGGCCTGCACGAAAAGATTTATTTGATCGCGGTATTAACCTAGCTGCTGTTTACCGCCCGGCAAAAAAAAAAGAAGAAGAATTAAATAGATAAAACGAAAAAGAAAAGAAGAAGGTTTGCAGTCGCAGCAGATTCAGTGGCTGTGGGCGTGAATTTAGGGAGGATCCATCATACTCACCTTCATGCTCACCCTATGATGGAGATGAAGTCTGGAGGAGAACTGACGTTTTCCTCCTGTGAACCCCCTTTTATACTAAAACGCTGCCAATATGCCATTATACAGAAGCTGTAAGTTAGAAACATGTTCAGCTGTCGTCTGAACCACATCAGATACGTCGATATGCGTTGGAGATAAGTTCTCAATAATTTATTTACAGTATGCAGAAGTTACTCATAGGTTTTAGATAAGCTAGACACCACAACCTACGAGTAACTTACACGTAACGTATGTCAACGATCAAATAACTTACCTGTAACTTATGACCAATGGCTGCACTCCTGCAGAATGCTACACTGGGTCCCTTAGCAAAGACCTTTATCCCTACACTGCTCTTCAAGGGGATGAGTTAAATGCAGAGAGTTTATTTCGTTGCTCTGTACTTGTAACAGTGGAATGACAGTAAAAGCTGGTAAAAAAAATTAAACACCTTAATGGTTTTCTTGCCCTATGTTTTTAATTCAAACCTTTTTCAACTTTTAAGTGGAATTCTTGCAAAGTTTGTTTATGGATGCTTGTTTTCACACATTTGCTTACAGTACATAACTGCATGTTTTACTGTGTGTTTTATAAAATAAGCCAAGCAGAGTGAAGAACGAAAGATTCAGGCCTAGCAATACAGTGGTTGGGAGAAATATTATTCATTAGCTCTTCATCTACTGTATTCAGCGTACATCAGATCCATCAATCTTTAACTAGAATCTTAAAATACACAAGTAAAAACAGTGCAAGGTTTAACTGTTTTAACACTGTAGGTTGTTGGTGAAGTTATACTTTTAGGTTGGCGCATCTAAAGCAGAGGCAACTATATAGATTAGATGCAGATAATAACACTTGGCCCTGAGTACATTTGACAGCCTGCAAAAGTCTCATATAACTAGACTAGATAGATGGGAAATCCAGAACACAGATCTTACAGATGCTGCTATTGTTAATTGTTATGACTGGCTCAGAGACATAAAACAAGAGACTATGCTACACGTAAAAGTCGACAGAAGAAAAAAAAAGCATTAGGTCAACAAACATATGCCACTGGACTTGTTAAACCAATTCCAGTGGCTTGTTTGTTAAACTTTTACGGAGTTAACTGAGGAACTAAGACTTATTTCTGGCCTAAACCTTTAGGTAACTGATTATGATTAATGCTGGCTGTGTGATAATAAGGCAGTCACCACTGATTTGTGGAGAAAAGAAACATTTTAGTGATTATTTTAATCTCAGGTTGTAGGTGGAAATCATCTAAACGATGCCATTCTTGTGTGATTTGACTCAAGGTAACTGCAGTGATTCATTTTGAGAGTGATCTAATCCTCATGTTTATTTTTATTTCTGGTTCAGGATATCTCCACATCATTCTCATCATCGTCACTGTTCTGCTCTTAATCGCTGTCCTTGTAATTTCCATTCTTTCCTGGCTCTACTGCAGAAACCGTTCTGGTAAGCTTTAGTTTTTCTAGTTACCTGAGTGTATCATGAAATTTAGGCAGGATCGGGATGAGTCGGCAATAAAGATGAACACACAAACTGTTTCTGCTAGAATTAAAATGTGTCGTTTTATTCTGCCACAGAAAACAGCAAAGCAAGCACATCAATCAAGGCACGGTGCTGAATACAAATTATATTGTCTCAATACAATTCATATTGTCCCCCTACCATGACACAAGGATCGGAGGGCCATTCGATCCCGGCAGGGCAGCAACCCACGCAGCTAGGCGTCCGTACGCAACCCTAGCAGACCCCGCCGGTGTCAACAAGCCCCCGCCATTTATGCCACACTTCAAAGTAAAATCTTTCACCCAATCAGGAAAAGTGACCGCTCCCTCTCACGCCTGGAGCACATGATTACAGAAACCAAAATATGGAACCGATTTCCCCCGAACCCACCCAGGGCTCGTGGACAGCCGAAACCAAAAACAAAGTTACATAATGATCAGATACAAAAACAAGTTACATCATGCCCAGTACCTGGTACCAATCACTGCTTCATCTGTGTTACCTCCCCAGAGCTACTGACCCTCCCAAGAGCTCATTATGTCCAGTATCTGTTCCCCAGAGCTCATGGACACAGTGTAAAAAAACATGTTCCTGCTTCGATACAAACTTATATAAAAAGATTGCTTCATTTGTGATACAAAACTTGTATGATTGTCAAAGAACATAAAATAAAAAACCCATATATATCACTGGGTATACATAAAAAGTTGTTAAAAGGTTGATGGGTTTAAAGAAAAAGAAATCAGCATTTTTTCTACACCTCAGAAATGTGAACATTTGCTTCCTGAAAACAAAGTGAGGTTTTCAGCTCAGTCCTTTTCGTTAATCAGAGCATCTTTATCCTCTGATATTACGCTTCTTTTTTCTCTCCAGATTAAGAAATTTAAATCCGATTTTTTTTATCAAAACATAATTTCAACCTAGCAGTTCTACTTATTTATTAATTCTTAAACAAAATAAGGCCCTTTAGTGCTCCAAGCCTCTGCTACAGGACTAAAAAAATAAAAAATAAATGTTATTTCAGCAGTTTATTATTGTTGATATCACTATTACGTTCAACATTGTGTATCCTAAGATATAAATTTGTTTTCTTCAACTAAAATCTTGTTTCTGAACTCTGTGGTAAACTTATGTTTAAGCTGTGTTTAAGCTGTTTAGCTCAGAGTTGCTGCTGATTGGAGGCTGCTTAGGATTTGTACCATTGAGGAAAAATATTGATTCACTTTATTAACAGAATGATTTTTATAGAGAGCCTCACATTCTGTATCCCAGTACAAAGAAAGTGACTTAAATAAATGTGTTTTACTTTTTTCAGGTGAGCTTCAAACGGCTGATACCCACATTCCCTTGGCAAAGCAATCAGATCAGTATAAATGATTTGATGTTTATCAAAAAAAAAATAATTTTGTTTATTTTACAGGATTTATTGTGTAAAATAATACACAAAGATACATTTCCTTCAGTTTTTCAGTATCTGTTAATATGGTTACATCAAAGATTTATCACCACACTGTTAATAATAAACAGTTTTAAAGAGAAATAACTTCAACCAAATTTGTTTTCCTCTTTACATCACAAGTTCCAGTTTGAGATCCAAACTAAGACAATGAAATTGGTTCTATGTAGTTTATTTCTCACAAATGTCTGCCATCTACTCAAGAATCTATTGTTCAAAGTTGTAAAATGTTATTTGTGGTATAAGGTATATTTTGCTCTCTGTCACACATTAGCTACTCTTTTACGCTTTTATATAAAGTAATCATAAGAGGAGCAAAAGTTGTTGGATTATACAGAATTAAGCTCAGTTCCTCAATCTGAGGTTCAGCCCAATATATATTTGATTTTACAACCAAAACATGTTTCTGCAGTTCTGCCTACCACTGTTGCAGGGACTTTTATTGTGAATTTCGGAATGTTTTCACTCCTTACATTCAGTAGAGTCTGTATATACCAACGTTATGTGACTAACAGAGTCACGGAACATCAAAGAAACTGCTGTTTGTTAGTGTTTGATGTGGTTGTGTGTCCATTTGGAAAATATTCAATCATCAAAGAATTACAATTATCTTTATCTTAAAAATTCTGATTCTTTTATATGTAGACTCTTATGCTTTTCTTTTGCACCCGCATTTTCATTATTCCTTTTTAAAGCTTTATTTTCTATGAGATGCTGAAAATTTATTTCTATGTTAGTCTGTTTTAAATCAGTGGTGTTTAGGGAACAATGAAGGAACAAACTGTAATTTAATCCAATTTAATATGTGACATGATGCTAAAAGTAAAAACTGATTTTTATGGCACCTGCAGAACCTTAACTTCATGTAGAGGTTTAAATTGAACTTGTCACAATAACTACAGGACTGTTGCATAAACCTGTGTTAAAAGAACTTGACAGGGAAAAAAATAGCTTCTATAAAAAACATTATGAATATGAACCGCATCTCCTAGAATAAAACGTGGGAAGAGCTCCCAGTTTGAATGTAATTCATTCCTATTTGGTGGAAAATGCTTTACTGGTTTTTCCTTTGGAACCACAATGTACCAGAGGAGTGTTTGTGCTTGCCTACTTTAGCCTGACCGTTTGTTGTATCTTCACTTTAGTTGGCTCCCAGAGTCAGGTGTACTCTGGGTGCGCCTTTAGCTGTTCTAATGTATCTGTGTAATTCATCTGTATACACAGTATGTCCTCTGGGTCATAATGACCAAATGTTCTATCAGAACGGCATACGCTGTCAGATCGGCATACGATTAGTTTTTATCTAACCTAAATGAATTCAGAGTCAGAAAAAAAACCCACAGCCAATGTTTTCTATGATTGTAAACATGAAAACAGAATCAAACCAAATTTAAATTGCCACACACGTTTTTTTTTACTACTAAAATAACTTATTTTAAATTATATTGACTAATTTGGTTTTAGCTTTAGAGCCTTCTCCTCAGCATCCCAGAATCTTCAATAATGTCTGGCTGTTTCTACATCCAAGAAATAACTGAAATAATTGTAGCTGATTTTGTTTTTTAAAAGTTTAAATTAAATGTTTTTTCTGGTAGATATACTGCTGCTGAAATTCAATGTGGGAATAATAATTTGTTATACATGTGCGCGCATGCGTAATAATAATAATAATAATACATTTTATTTAACAGCGCCTTTCTTGACACTCAAGGTCACTTTACAAATAATACAAAAAAATAAATAAAAAGAGATGAAAATACAAAACACAGATACAGGAACATAAAAAACAAAAAAACAATCATGGATAGGGAAAGAGCAGTATATTCACAGATAAGCGAGCTGGAACAGATGGGTTTTGAGTCTGGCTTTGAATAAGGGGAGAGAGTCAATACTGAACAATTTATGCCTTTACAAAACCCAAAAACCTGAATTTATTTTAATAGAATTTTGAACTTATTTTTTGTATTTTGACTAAAGTACAACTTTCCATCCAAAAGGCATTTACCTCTTACCTAAGACAGTCTGTTGTTTAAAAATATTCTGAAGATGATGCTCAGTGTTGTCCATGATGTTTTTCACTTTGTGAAGAAATACAGTCTGCCCTGTCCCTTCTTGTAGACGGATTAAATTTTTTATTTTTTTTTTAAACAATATCAGAATCAAGCAAGCAGAGCTACTCCAACGTGCAGCCACCTTAAGCAGTGTGAAATTAATTTATTTTTTATTTGATTTAAAATGCAGAATAACTGTTGGGTTGTTTAACACCATTAAGCTGCATTATAAAACATTACTGCTGTTGGTCAGTTACATTTTAAAGCTATGTATGTTGTACATTAGGAAATACAATATAACTGTTCACACTCTCTTATGTCTATACAGATTTATTAAACATGTTACAAACTGTTTTTTTTGTCAACAATAATAAATTTTTGCATCCTGTTTTGAGCAGTTTTTAGTTTGTAACTTTTTGTTTTGTATGCATATCAATATCCCAACTGTAATGAACTGCAATTTCTTATTTTAAAGCTACAGTGTGTAATAATTAGAGGGATATAAAGTCAGAAATTTAATATATTATACATAACTATGTTATTATCATCACCTATGAGCTCAACCTTTTAACCATAATATTTGCGTTGCCTAAGAATTCGTTATTTATAATTACATAGGAGCGGGTCTCGCAGCCATGGAGGCAGACATCTTTGCGCTACGGCAAGCGCAGAGGCAACAAACAAGTAACTACGGCAAGTTGAGAGAGATGAACTGAGACGGTACTGAACAATAGATGGCAGTATTATGCCTGAGAAGCGTTTAGTCTGCCTGAAACCAAAGAAGAAGAAGAAGAAGCAGGTATACTGCGCCTCA
>NW_015152490.1:54413-56818 GCF_000732505.1 Cyprinodon variegatus
AACCAATAAAACATAAATTTGATGTTTTTCTACTGAATTTCCCCCTAAGTTACCCAATCAGATACCAGCTTTATTTAACAGGTTTCCAGTTTATTCAGAGCAAATCTCAGAGTTACTTTCAGCCAATAAAAATCAGTTCATTTTAATCATCTAACTATTATTGCCGATAAATTCAACTGTCTTTACCGCGAATATAAGTAAAGGTGACCAGGTATATAATATTATCGTTGATGAACGAAGTTTAATTTGAGCCTAACTGATAGCAACATTTTTGATACTAAGTGAGAAAGCTATATATATATATATATATATATATATATATATATATATATATATATATATATATATATATATATATAACATTTTCTCGGGTTACCTAGATACATAAGGGTCCTCTAAAATCCTTTTAAAAAGTTTGAACAAGGTTTAATTTTCCTTTTCTGCTTATTGCTGATTAACTCTGTGGCCATCTACTGGAGATCTTTTGTGTTGCACCTTCAGAAAATTTATCTGCAGAAATAAAAATAAGTTATGTATGCATATATATATATGTGTGTGTGTATATTGTCACAATAAAATAGTTGATGCAACGGAAAAAGATGTAATGGTCTTTTTATCTTAAAAGTTATGGAAAATACATAATTTTTTATGACTAAATTGTTGATCATTAAGGGATTTTTTTTAATTATTTTTATAATACAAAATAATCAACATCTATTTATGTGTCTTGATTTTTTGTCAGAAACAAAAAGTCAGGGAAGTAATGTTTTCGGTAGCTATAGTTTATTTAGCTGTTCGTCCGAGATCTTTTCCTCATTTGTGTTTTAGTCTAACTAACAACTTACTGTAATATATTTGGGTGGTGATCCATGTCATAATCCTGATTTAGGAACTTTTTTAAAGGATTCAATAATAATGTGAGTGCATTCTAGTTGGAGGTGTTCATCCATATTATTTAATTTGCTTTGTCTTTTTAATCCTGTTTTACTTTTTAAGTTATGTCTCTAACACAAACTTTTATCTAAGTTTTTAACTCCAGCTACTATCTGTCACTACCAGATCTGTCCCGGAATCATGATCTGTACCATCAGCTCATTTGCGCATGCGCATCCAGATATACAGCCAGGTCGCCCTTCATTTTATTTCGTAAAAAAAAAAACCTAAATTACTTTTTTCCCTCTCCAAAAATAATTAGCGTAATAAAATACAATGTGTTAAATGTTAATAATATATTTCCTGAGAAAAGAAATGCCTAAAAATCCTTTCTGTCTAATTAGTTGTCAGTGCCCGATCTGCACTGGGAAATGGGATCCTACGCTACTTAGTCACTTATAGATTCTTAAAGTCTCATTCTTTTGATTTACTTTTTGAAAGCTTTTGATTCTATAGGACATCTATTTCGTACTCAGACACTAAAAAAATAGGATTTGGGGAAAAGTTTTGTAAATTAATTCCTTTTTTGTATATTTGTATATATTATTAATTTGTATAATATAAGTTATGTTTCTCAAAACCCAGGAATGACCCCTAAAATGGAAATTTCTCGTGGAATCGAACAAGGTTGTCCGATAAACCCAAAACGTTTCATTTATGCACTCAGATGTTGGCTTATATGGTTGTAAATAACTCGGTATTTAAAGGTATAAATATTTTTGATGTCGAATTTTGCATCAGTCAATTTGCAGATGATACAGTTTTTTGTTTTAAAGGGCAGTAGTTTGCAAAGCATTAACATCATTTCTGTTTTTTCCAAAGAATCTGGATTCAATATAAATTTACAGAAAGGCAAAATACTACCACTATATCAGTGTACAGATGCACAAATAATGTCCATTCCCATTAATTCCGAAGTCAAATATCTCGGCATAAAATTAATGAAAGAGACAAAAATAAGCAAGGAAGAAAATATGAATGAAAAAATTAAAAAGAAACAGAATTTCTGGCTAATGAGAGATCTATCGATTTTTGGTCGAAACCTGATATCAAAATTTGAGGGGATATCAAAATTTACCTATCCATGGAGCTCAATGTATGTGTCTCCAAAAAACATAAAAAAAAAAGCAATTCTATAATATACAACTTTATATGGAGAAACAAACAGCATTATGTTAAAAAAAATCACAACTAGTTAAAGATTATGAAAAATAAGGGTTTGAATACACTAGACTTTGAATCAATGGTAGGAGTTTTAAAAATAACTAGAAAAAGCTGTTTCGGAGAAACAGCAAGTGGGAATGCTTTTGCTGAATGAAAAAAGCTGAAATTAACTGAAGAACATATGAAAATGTGATAGGAAGTCATCAGAAACTTCAAACTGCAGAAAACAATTGAATCATCTGAAGATTTTGTAGGTTAGAATCATTTGGCAGTAAAAGGGCAGAAACAAACTCATCTTATAAGCTGCA
>NW_015152491.1:0-1695 GCF_000732505.1 Cyprinodon variegatus
AATGATATCTGAAATATCTAATTTGGTTATATTTAAATTAACTGGTTTTCATGCAAACATGAATTCTTGTAAATTTAGTTTAAAGTAAGTATATTAGGTTGGTCCAATGTTTGGTTCATCAACTGAAATGTTCAGAAAATCATTTGGAACAGGACAAATATTTTAAGTTGTAATATAATATAATATAATCAGGTCATAAAAAGCGATTAAATTCAGATTCAGTGAATTCAAATATTTTAGATGTGAAATCTAAAGAGTAAGAAGACGATGTGAAGAAACACAACATAGCGGACAAACAAATGAGGAAATAAGTGTTATTAGCAAGATGCTAAGTATTAGCTGTGAACCAGCTAACTTTTCTGATGTCAAAGACGGACATTATGTGGTAATTTTCTTATCTTGGAATATTTTTATTATTAATATTCTGGATTACTTTTAATCTGTGGACCCTTATGGACGAACGGAGTATAAACTATTGAAGATTGGATTTATAAAACGGCTTCTGGACGCCTTCAAAGGGATGTTGTTATGGCTGGTTTGTAATGTTTACATTTCGACATGTTGCTATATTTGTGTTAATTATGCTTTGGTTTTCGCTGTGTCCATAAAATGAACTTTATGGGTGAATTGTGGAGAATCTAAGTTTTCCAAGGATGTCTAATATGTCCTTATTGGTAAAAATGTTACCATTGTAATTTTCATATATTCTGAGTTATTCGTTGTAAACGCTTTGAAATGGGTTTGAGAGGATAACATTTCTATATTGTTTCTCCTGGGATCAGTCTGTGCCCATTATATCTTTGCTGGGATATGCGCAGAATATTGTTCCATCGATGGTTCTGTTTTCAGGTCTTTTTTATGCAAAAAGCAAAACAACTTTTAGGTTCATTACTGCCCCCACCTGGTCAGGAGTGCAACAGGTTCATCAGGGATGAAGACTGGTACTTGAATATTTGTTAACTACTTGTGAATTTGTGATCGGTGGTTGTAAATATAAAGTTGATACTCGTAAATATTTGTTTTATTCCAATAAATCTGTGATTTTCTAGTAAATTTGGGACTAAAACTCATAAATCTGATCCCAGTTATCAGTGCCAAATTGTTCAAGGCTTCAGTGAGAGTTCTCTAGCGTACCTGTTGTTGTTCTGATTTACCAGTTTTGCCCTCGAACCTTTGAGCCTGCCTTATCCTGTTTCGGATGTGTTTGCCTGACCTGTCTTTGGACTCCTGCTGGTTTCTAACTGTGGACTAAAGCTGGACCTGCCTCCTGATTTCCACTTGGATTTCCCTTCGGTACCTCATTGGATCTCTGAAGTTCTGGTCTGGACTGCTGTTAACCTCTTCGACACCGGTTTGGGCCTCATTTTCCAGAAGCTCCTGCCTCCCTCCCTCTGTTTGAGTCTGCTTGTCAACCAGTTCATCAGTCTTCTAGGCCTCGGCCCCTACAACCCTCTGGACGGCGTTCGCCATGTGCTGCTGTTAGCCATCCGGCTGCATTCTACTCCTCCTTCTGGGCACAGACTGAACTCCAAAACCAGGTTAGTGACTCACACGCTCCAAATCACTCTCTGTCAGATTTACATGGTCACTATCCTGAGTTATTCCTCTACATAGATCCAGCCTTTGGTGCCCTTGTTGCTAAGTTTTACATCCAACGCTTTGCTTTGAATTGTGGGTCCTCAGTTCTGAGCCCTG
>NW_015152491.1:4500-5887 GCF_000732505.1 Cyprinodon variegatus
TCTATTTTTTTAATCTCTTATAAATAAAAAACTAAAGCCGGTAAATATATAAAATATTCATTTATTTTATTTAATTATTTGTGTTTTCATTTGAACTCATTTTCAGAAATGCTGATAAATTCAATGAACAGAATTTTTTCTTCTGGTTTTTTTTAAAGAATCATAAATAATAGAATATTAGGAAAGATCCAAATATGATTTAATGGAGATTAAATAAATAATTTTGACATTTTTTTCTTAATTCATTTAGTTATTAAACATCTAAAATGCTGGAAGTTATCATCCTCCAGTTTATCACATAGAAATGAACTTTTCTCATTTTATTTTTCCTCTTAGAAACAATAAAATGTTTTTTCAAAAAAATTATCACCAAAATTAAGAGAGGGGAATCATTTCTGAGAAGGAGCTGAATGAGAAGCAGTGATATCAGAACCTCAGGCTGGTTGTATTTTTATATTTTTCTACCTTTAGGTCATAGATATGCTTTAACGTTCCTCCTGATTAAATGAGTTAATTGACTGTGAATTCTGATTGGCCAGCATGAGTCAGCGTCTCACCTGCAGGTTGGTGTTCCTGCGGTGAGGACTGCACCTGTGCTTGAGCGGGTCACACCTGGACGAACAGTCGAAGAAGTTGCAGTCGTCGTCGCTGCTGCAGTTCTGCTCCAGGATGTCTCTCATCTTCGGCTCGAAGAACGCCATGTCCACGTCGATCGCCACCACCTGCAGTCCCACACAACAGCTGATTACGACAAATTATGAGGAAAAAAAAATTAAACCTCAAACATTTTTCCAGCGTCGTTGATAGAATAATGTGATTCTAAAATAAAATATGGAGGATTGAAAACAGTAAGAAGCTTTACTGAAACAGGATTAAGAAAATATTCTGATCTAAAATCAGGATCTGGTGAAAGATTTTATATATTAAACTAATATAAAATATACAGTATATATATCTGTGTATGATAATAAATTAACAGTTATTAGATGAATTAATATTATAATTATAATTAATCCTAATTTTGTGCGGACTGTAGGAATTGCCTACCTTTTTAATTACTGGATTAAAAAGATTTTTAATATATAGCTTTTTATTTGTAGTGAAATTAATAAAAACTATCTTTAAAATTATATAATTAAACTCACATCAAGAGAAAGAAGAAAAGGAACAAATTATATTAATAAAATGTGATTTTATAAAGATTTTATCTTTATATAAATTATTTATAGTGGAGATTTCTTTTTTAGATTATTGATTTTTTTTTGGTCTCCTTATATAAAAAAATATATTTACTATTTTTATTTATTTTAACATTTTTTTATTAATATGTACCTGATGAAACAAGATGCTAAAGAATCTCTGTTTGATTTGAAGCTTAGATTAAATT
>NW_015152491.1:8038-9148 GCF_000732505.1 Cyprinodon variegatus
ATTCACCAAACATAATAATATTTAAAATGTTCCCACATTTATCTAAACGTTTCTGTAGATTGGATTTTTTTCATGAAGCTTATTCCTAAAAACTTCAAACATTTTACCTTTTTCTAAATGCTGATTATTGAATTATTCTAATCATTTTCTGTATGAAAATATACATTTTGCTGTATTTATGTGGGTTGAAGGATAATTAAATTATACAAAACGGCTGAAAAATGATAAAAAGGATTAAAAGTTTTCCTTATAAAGAGCCAAACTGGTTACAGCAGCTGAGGACTGATTGGGAAAATCTGCAGGAGAAAAGAAAACGTCTCAGCGACGATAAAAAGGTGATTTCTGATGAGGATCCAGGTTTGAGTCGAGGCTCTGAAAGCTGAAGCAGCTGAAGCACCAAGCAGAGGAATCCGGCCGACATGAACTAAACCTCATGGAAGGTCAGGAAGGAAACCCAAAGCTTTATATTAAGTAATAACGACCGTTAAATAACATGTTTTTTAATGCAAAGATGTTAGAATATTTTTATTTCTTCATTTCTGTTTTATATCTGTTTTCAAAACTGAAGCTAATTTAATAAAAACTCAATTTTCACCCCATTATTAACCCGGATTTAAATACTTTATAATAAGTAATTTTACCCTTATGGGATAATAAAACCCTTTAGGCACTAATTAGACCTTTAAGTTAATTTCTTCTAATTATTCTCACTTTGTGGGAAACCTTTCTCTATTTATGTTTAATTAAGAACTAAAATTAGACACATTTACCAGATTTTACCAAACAGGCAGGTGGAAATAAGCAACATTTGAAGCTAAAATTCAATCCTTTGAAGTCAACTTATTGAAGTGGTTTTTAATAAAGATATAAAGCTGCATGCACTAAATCTAGTTTATTATTTGTTTGTTAAAAAGAAAAAAATAACGACTGAAGCACATTTTAATGTCCTATTTCCATGTAAGCATTCTTAAAAAAAGCTAAAACTTAGTTTAAGCAATAACTTCCATATTTAGGTTAAATATATCCTACATTTAGAATAGATGATGTCTGACAGGTTAGATATTGTTAAGACCAACATTTCTATTTTGTTCAAATAGCAGGGGTGGAAAG
>NW_015152491.1:12676-14543 GCF_000732505.1 Cyprinodon variegatus
CATTTAGATACGTTAATCTCTATCCTGGGAAAGATTAGATCAGATTGGCACATTGTGTTTATCAGCAAACATGACAATAAAAAAATTATAAACCTGTAACCAGATTTGTGCAGAAACATCATTAATCATAACATATCTACATAAAGACAAAAATATACATTTTAAATCCAACTGTTATACTTTAGGTTGGTAGAAGAGAAATAGGTGATTTAATAAATGTTGGTTCTAAATGTCTTCTAAATAGAAAATAATAACTGAGGAAATAATAACTGACTCCACTCATGGTTTCTCATCATGGCTGCTGTTTACCTGAGGAAGGTGTACTCCTCCTGCTGAAGCAGCGACCACAGAGAACTCAGCTCTGCTCTGGAGTAACTCCTCTCTCTGATTTTCAGTTTCTTCCCCCAAAGTCTGGATAGAGTGCTGCTGTTTCCTCCTCCTCCCTCCTCATCCTCGCCATCCTCAGACAGACCCAGAGAGTTTCGTACCTGTGATCAGAAGGAGGCAAACAGTAAAATCTGAAAGAGAGCAAAGAGTCGTTCAGCTGAGGTGACTCACCTCCATGGTGGCGTAAAAAACCACATCGAAAGCCGACAGTTCCTCTCCTGCATCCTGAGGAACAGAGAAAATAGATGAATCCATGAACATATAATCATTTTTCTAAAGGATTACTTCATGTAATTGGTCTCATTAAAACAAGAAACGTTTGTGTATTTCATTCTGATATATTTTTTAATAGATCAACAAGAAAATAGTTAATTATTGACTGGATGGATGCATTGGACGGAATTTACATCTCAATAAGTCATTGTTTCTTAAATTGAGGANGGAATTTACATCTCAATAAGTCATTGTTTCTTAAATTGAGGAAGTTAGTGTGAAACTTTGCCAATGAAATAAGATAATTTACATTCATATTAATTGCATATTATCTAATTATCTTATTTTAAGAGTAAAAATACTCAATCGATTGGCAATCATCTTATTTACCTGCTCAAATTAAGGATAAATACGCTTAATTTAAGAAATGTTGACCTATTTCTAGATTGTTCTTGCAGTGTGATGCTTGCTCCCAAAAGTCTAAAAGGTGCGGCATGATTTTATGCTGAATCTCCTTTACTTTACTTTACTTTTATTAAAATAAACTTATTAAATAAATTTCAGTGGAAGCAGCAAAGAGTCAAAGTGTATCTCTGGAGAAGCTGCAGAGCTCAGGTACACTGGAAAAAAATCTAAATCGAGACAAGTAATTTTTTCTTAAAATAAGTGCATTTGCTCTTGGATTGAGGAGATAAGAGACACATTTTGCCAATGGAACAAGAAAATTTACACTTAAAATAAGAAAACACAATCACATTGTCTTATTTCAAGTGAATATTATCTATTTATCTCATTTTAAGAGTAAAAATTCTCATTCCATTAGCAAATTATCTCATTTACCTGCTCAAATTAAGGATAAATACATTTAATTTAAGAAATTTGTTCTTATTTCTAGATAATTTTTCCAGTGCAGGTACACTGGAAAAAATCACAATCTAGATAAGTAATTTTTTCTTAAAATTAGTGCATTTGTTCTTGGATTGAGGAGGTAAAAGATACATTTTGTCAATGGAACAAGACAATTTACATTTAAAATAAAAAAAAAGCAACCGCATTGTCTTATTTCAAGTGCATTTTATCTAATTATCTTATTTTAAGAGTAAAAATACTCATTCCATTAGCAAATTATCTCATTTAACTGCTCAAATTAAGGGTAAATACACTAAATTTAAGAAATGTTGACCTATTTCTAGATCGTTTTGCTCCCAAAAGTCTAAAAGGTGCGGCATGATTTTATGCTGAATCTCCTTTACTTCTTTACTTTTAT
>NW_015152491.1:16607-18172 GCF_000732505.1 Cyprinodon variegatus
GTCTATCACCAACATAGGCCAATCAGCTAACCAGTATTTTCGCCCCTTCCCAAAATTACTTCTGCGGAGCAAATCCATCCGGCGGAGTCAGGTTATCGTCACACAGCAACACAAAATCTAACAAACATTTACAAATTAAACTGCTAGAGGGAGTTAAATTGTCCGGGGGGACAAACACGTGGTTTTTAGTCGTACAGTGTGAGCAGGTAGATCGCAGTGTCACAGTGTTTGAACATACATAGTGAGATGTGAACCCTGCGATTTCATCGTACAATGCAACGAAAAAAAATCATACAGTATATGCCCGGCTTTATCGAGCTATAGACGTCCTTTTTTAACTACCGGTAATGAATTGTAGGTATGCATGGAAAGCTAACCTTAGACACACAAATGTTTGAGTAAAACATGGTGGTGGCAGCGTCATGCTGAGGTCATAACTTTAAGTCTAAAACTTTCCACTACTTCATAAGTTGGTCTGTCAGAGAACTGCAGGAATAAGAAGACTTTAACCAAAGACAGCGAAGCGTCTGAGCAGCGCAGACGTCACCTGGTAGTCCAGGATCCCCAGCGGCTCGTAGGAGGAGAAGTTCTCCAGTTTGGATTTCAGGATGACGGGGTTTCCTCTCCAGTGAGCCTCGATCACCTTCTTCCCGTTCTCGTAGTAGAGGCAGCGCTTGTACTCCACCAGGCCGTGGACGCACAGGTCCTCACACATGTCTCCGGTGACGGATCCCTGGTTGAACTCCACACACTGCAGAGAACAGAAAGGAAAACTCAGAATTATTTATTCTACTTCTCCAGACCAACAAATCACTAAATCTGTTCTTTTAAATACAGATTTCCTTCTATGGCTTTAGTTCATCCCAGTGGAACATGAAGCTGTTTGTGTTTGAAGCTAAAGACCAGCATCTTGTGACCGAATGAGCCCACGGATCAGAAAACGCTACACAGACAGCTTAGTGTCCAGAGGCGTGAAGGACGGGGATCATCCCTGTTCTGTTCAGGGATTAGCGGGATAATCGTGGCTCTGCCCACATTCCTACACAAACATCCGTCAGTGAGGAGCTCAAAGGCGTCAAACGCACCTGCTGCTGCTTTACAGGCTTCTAAAAACACACACGGATCAAATACGACTCCTAAACTGACTTCTGAGCAGCTGATCTGCAGGTCAGGATCAGATAAACCCTGAAGGAAACAGGAATCCTCTTAAAGAGGCAGGAAGCGCAGCAGACAGGTGAGGCAGGTATGCAGACGCCTTAATCGCTCCGAGAGGCAGAGGAAAGTTGATGACAGCCCAGCGAAGACAAGCGCCTCCTTCATCTTTCAGCGCCGCGCGGCTGATGGGTTGAAGTGGGAACTTTAGATCATATGTTTCATTTGGAGATAAAACTACAAACGTGGACAGATTCACTGGATCCGATCCGTTTTATGAGGGAGAAATTTTATTCCAGATTATTCTCCATCCTTCATCATCAACACCAATTCTATTCAGTCTATTGCTATTCACAACAAATGTCATCTCAAGGAACTTTACAGATCCAGTTCACCCAGATCATCCAGTCAGA
>NW_015152491.1:19082-30137 GCF_000732505.1 Cyprinodon variegatus
CTGACGTTTGACTGACATAAAAAGTCAAAAACCAAGTTGTCAACCAGTTTAGGATTTAATAACTGAGGGTTAACTAAAGCTCCCTGTTTAACCTTTCTGCCTCAGGTGAACTTTCAAAAACACATGTGGTGAAAATTGGTGAAAATAAGTCCAGTTTTCTTCAGAAGATTCTGGAATGAGCAAAGATTCTCTCCTTGGGCCTTAAACTGTCCCATTTTGTTGAAGTCAGAGTTCTGCCAAAAGTGCACATCTGTAATAAATACTCACACAGAATACAGTTTTATTTAAACGCCCACATGAAAACTACCTTCCATCTGAGTTTTGAATGTTTTATAGGTTCAGATTTAATACCATGACCCCCCAATATAAGCTCCTTCTTTGCTCTCCTGGCCTGCTGTTCATGCTCCTGTAGAATCTCTCCTCACATGACTTTACTCATTCAAAGCTAAACTCAGACATTTAACTTTCTATTCAGCTTCCAGCTACTAGTAAACATTTGTTCTTTTTTTTTCTAGCATTGTGTTTACAAAACGGTCCGTTGATGACAGAGGTGACTGTTTCTTGTTTCTTGCAGATAGTGATGTTATGAGATGAGCTGAGGCTTTGAGGCTTTGTTGAGTAGTGGAGTGGTTGTTTCTGCGAAGCGCGTATTCTAGGCTTTCTTCATTTAGGGGCCAAAACTAATTAAGTCCGAACTCTCGAAACCCCGCCATACCACCTGACTGCTTTGAGAAGTGGCCAGGATCGCCCACGAACTTCGACAGGCATCTAAACAGCCTCAGGATTCAGTCAGGATGTGGGAGTTTGCTGTAGAGTTGCTGTCAGTTGATTAGTGTGGATATATTCTAAGAATAGATTGGTTGTTTTTTCCAAACAATCTAGTTGGTTAAAACAATTCTGGTTAGATCAAACAATATGATAATCAGAATTTGAACAAGCTGTTGGTTTCAGTTGTGTCATTAGTGTTTTGTAATTTTGCTTTCTGAGGATGAGGCAGTATAGACGTGGCGTCTTCTGTAACACATTGCATTTCAATTAAAAAGCTGTAGCTTTGAGCCTATGAACTTTTGAAAGTTGCTGTACTACCAAACCAGTATTTTGGCCAAAGTGACCAATTTGTATTAGTTTGCCCATTTTCCAATACAGATTGGTTAAAAACACTATCAAATTATCAAATTATATTGGTTGGTTTAACTAAAAGTTTGGATGAACACAGAACTTCCAACCCGAATAAAAGAAAAAACTGTGGAAAAACGATCATTTTTGAATAAAACTGACTAACACCTTCCAATTGGCTCGTCGTTAGCCAATTATCACAAGCACTTCCACTGTCTGCTTGAGCTTATTTCACTAAAATGACACAAAAATTACATATTTTCTAAGACATTTTACTAAAAAAAAAAATTTACAAACGATTTTATTATACACAGCAATCATTAACAATTTCAAGGCAACCTAAATGGAGAAAAAAAAAGGGAACATTGCAAAAAATCGCAAATTACACCACTAACTGTAGTTCTGCACTCCACCAGTAGATGGGGATATGTTCAAATGAAGCTTCATGAATTGTGGCGATCGTTGAAGTAATTTGCCAAAACGGTTCAACGCCTCATGAGGCTTTATTTCACCGTCACAAATTTTCAAAATTTAATGAAGTCAATATACAGAATCCAGCCCAGAACTGACACTCAGAAACTCAGGAACCAATAAACTAGGAAACACCAGAGAGTCATAGACCTAAGGAATGACGGGAATCCAGCAATGAGTAACGGAACAGGAGGCAGAAACAATGGCAGAACTGATTAGCTAATGGGGAGCAGGTTTAGACAGAAGTAACTAGAAGGAGTTCAGGAGAAAGGACACTAGGGGGCGACAGAGAATAACCAGGGAGAAGCAACAGGATCTAAAAGTAACTAGAAAAGAGCTTAAATAAGAACAAAGGGGAATAAAAATAATGATTACAAAATAAAGACTGACCAAGGGAAGAATTTACCCTTAAATTAAGGATAAATACACTTAATTTAGGAAATTTTAAACGTATTTCTACATTGTTTTTCCAGTGAAACGCACGAATCCAACAGAAAAAAAAACCAAAAAAAAAGAAAGAATTCCGAAAATAAAAGGAATTAACCCTGAATTTGGGAAGGAAAAAAAAACAATTGCCAAAGGAAGGGGGAATTTTTTATCTTAAAATAAGATAATTAAATAAACTTCACTTAAAATAAGACGATGCAATTGTGTTTTCTTATTTCAAGTGTAAATTGTCTTGTTGAATTGGTAAAATGTCACTTTTACCTCCTCAATCCAAGAACAAATGCACTTATTTTAAGAAAAAAGGACTTATCTAGATTTAGATTTTTTCCACTGCAAAAATGATCTAGAAATAAGTAAAACATTTCTTAAATTAATTGTATTTACCCTTAATTTGAGTAGGTAAATAAGATAATTTGCCAATGGAATGAGTATTTTTACTCTTAAAATAAGATAATTAGATAAAATGCACTTAAAATAAGACAATGCAATTGTGTTTTCTTATTTGAAGTGTAAATTGTCTCGTTCCATTGGCAGAATGTCTCTTTTACGTCCTCAATCCATGAACAAATGCACTTATTTTAAGAAAAAATAGACGTACCTGGATTTAGATTTTTCCAGTGAGGAGAGGATTTAAAGGAGCATTAAAAGCAAACCAGGAGCGCAGAGAAGGAGCATGAACTCATAAAACGTTCAAATGTGTAAAAAGTAGCTTAGCTGAGTGTTTTAAACAAAACAAGTCTAGATTTCTGACTTCAAATAGAAACATTTAGCCAAATAGTTGCATTTTTATTTTATCGGGAAAAAACGTTATTGGGATTTATTCTGCTTCCTGTCTCCCTCATCGCTTTTACAGCAGAACATTAAGCATGTTCTTTTTTTAAATCTGGTCCATTACTTCAGCTTTATTCTTTATTTTTGCTGATTAATATTAATATCTCTGCTGTCTTTAGTTGCTGTCTGATTGAAATCGGTAAAATCTGCTGTTCTCCTCCCAGGCCGGTGGCTGCTGACAGACTCAACAGGTTTGGGGAGGGGAAGTGTTGAGTGTCAGCCGAAACCCTGCGGTTATCGTCCCCCCGCCTCCTGTTTGAGATCCTGATAGTTCCTGCTGTCTCTCATCAGTCAGAGCCAACCGAGCGTTCCTCATCCTTCAAAGGCTCCTTTCCTGAGGGAAATCTCTCCCACTGCTGCTTCAACTTGGACAAGTAAAAACAATATGGATGTTTCTTTCGCTACTCGTTCCCTCCTCATCTCACTCATCTGCCATCCCCCTGATTCTTTTCTCTGGTTCAAAGCTTCTCCATAGTTAGGGCCTCCTTTATTCCCAGTTTTATTAAGAATCTATTAATCACATTTGTTCTTTTACTCCTCATCCATAACTATTCTCTCATCCTCCTCCTTCTTTCATTGAGCCTCATTTCATCCCACTTTCATCCAACCTGAAGGGAAATATATTTTCTTAATTCAACAGACATAGTGTGAAATTATATTTTAGGCATGTTCGATTATTCGTAACAGAAACTGATAAAATAATTTATTTGTTACAGCAGGAAAATGAGGGGGATCTCAAAGCACAACAGTTCTCATCATGTGAACTGAATTAATAAATTTCTGTCATGATGACTTTCTTAATTGCTCATTTCACTGCAAAAAATTGGAATCTGCATCAGTCAATTTTTCTTAAAATAAGTGTCCTTTTTCTTAAGCTGAGGAGGAAAGTGAGACATTTTGCCAATGGAACGAGACAATTTACATTTAAAATAAGAAAGAAAAATTGCATTGTCTTATTTCAAGCGCATATTATCTAATTATCTTATTCTAAGAGTGAAAATACTCATTCTGTTGGCAAACTATCTCATTTACCTACTCAAATTTAGGGTAAATACACTTAATTCAAGAAATTTTTACCTTATTTCTAGATCGTTTTTCCAGTGTTCATTCACCTGTCTAATTCTGCCCTGTTTCTCATTAGTGCTCATCTGATCCACCTGCTCCTGCCTCTATTTAAGCTGCCTGCTACCAGTCATCAGGGCCAGAGAACTCTCTCAAGCCAGTGAGGTTTCTCGTTTCCTGCTCTGCCTCCAGCCTATTCCTGTTCTGATCTGTTTACCCGACTTGTCTTCGGACTCCGGCTGGATTCTGCTTGTTAACCTAGCCTGGAAGTGATCCTTTCGGAAACTCTTCGGACCTCTGATCTTCTGGTTCTGAATCCTGAGCACGTCTTCGACACCAGCTTTCGCTTCCCCCTCCGGATTATCCTGCCTTTCTATGTCTATTTGGATCTGATCTCCTGCTTGTTCTCTGTCCTGTTAAGCGAGGTTAGAGACTCATATGTTCATAATCATCCCCCGTCAGATTATCGGGGTCACTAACCTGTGCTTCTCTCCTGCAGACATTCCGGCCTCAGACGCCCTGGCTGCTCTTACCACAGATCCGTTATTAAATAAACGCTTTTTGAGTAATTCCGCAGTCTGTCTTGCCTTCAATGCTGGGGCACGGTATATTTATGTGTGTTTGCTGCTCACAAGCGTAATCTTCTCACCAATCTTCTATACAGTAAAAGTACAATTGCTATGAGTAAAACTGATAGATTCAGGGGAGCGGAATATTTCAGGGGAAATATTTTTGACTTTCCTCATATCTAAAGCAGAGTTAGACTCTAAAAAAATCACTATTTGGATCGCTTCTCTAGCTATGATTTCCTCTACTTTTTCTCCTGGTTTTCGGAGCTTATGCGGAAAAAAACGGACCACCAGAGCCTCTTGATTAAAAAAAACCTTCCCAGATAACATGAACCTTTAGTTCCCTGATCCTTTTAGCTTAAGCTAAACTGGTTAGCTGCATACTTGTGGTTTCACTCCTTCAGTAGTCCAATGATTGAGACGACTGCAAACTGATGCTGACTCATTAGTGCTGAGAAAACATTTTGTGTTTCAGCTGCAAACTCAGATTGCTTCTTTTTGATAAAGCTTCTAGTTAGAGTGGCTCAGGTTATCCTGATCTATCTCTATAGTTCTGCTGCTATAGGCTTAGACTGCTGGAGGACATAGGGACCCCTTTTTCCTCATTCTGCTTCATTCTATCTCTATTCTCCCACTCTGCAGAATCTGTTAGTTCAATCTCTAACGTTCTGCTCTCTCTGCTTTATTTCTTTTTCTTCCAGCTTTTATTTTTTAATTACAATGTCACACGTAGAGAGCAAGAAAATTAACTCTCTGCATTTAACACATCCCCTTGGGGCAGCAGTGGGCTGCCACTGTGCGGCACCCGGGTAGCAGTGTGGGGTTAAGGGTCTTGCTCAGAGACACAGAGTGCCAGTGTTTGGGAGTGGGATTCAAACTCAGAACCTCATGATTTCAAGCTCTATGCCCTTAACACAAGGCCACTACTCCCATTTTTTCTGATAGTAGCTAGTAGTTGTCATCAACACCTTTGTTTTTAGATGTTGGAGCTTGGCCTGTTTTCCAGTGTTAAGTCTTGTTTCTCTCCTAGACATACGTAGCTATGGACTCAGCTATTGCTATGAGAACTAGATGTTCTTTATTTCATTTCTTGACTATAAAACAATCTCAGAGCTAATCTGATTAACTGTTTCTTCTCCAGATAGTTTAGCATTAGCTTCTCTAACATAGAACCTATTTATAGATCAGTGCTTCTAGGTTCTCCTTGTATGTCTGCTTCCGTCTCCTTGAACCCCAGTGGGCCTCAGCAGATGGCCGCTCGCACTGAGCCTGGTTCTGCTGGAGGTTTCTTCCTGTTAAAAATAAGTTTTTCCTCTCCACTGTCACTGAATGCATGCATGTCTGAGGGATTGCTTTAGAGTCAGTGACAAAGCGAGAGTATATATCTACTGTCTCTAGGAGAAAAGAATCCTGTAAAGTCAGCGACTGGATGCAATCAGCTGGTTTTTCTTGGATATAAAACTTTAACCTATAATCAGACTGAAGGATCAGAGTATTGACTTTTTAAAGTGCGTTAAGATGACATGCATTGTGGATTGGAGCAATAGAAAATGAATCAGAGGAGGAGGAGATGGATTTCTTCAACACCTGCAGTAAGACGTCTGTCTGTGGTTTCACACCAAGCAGCTGCTTCCTGCCAGCCTGAAAACTCCCACCTCTGGTCTGAAGACGTCCAGCAGCTGTTAGGTGATGGCAAACATGCAATCAGGAAGGCTGCATGTTTTTCCCTCCGCATGGATTAAAACCAGCTGCACAGCAGCTGAGGCTGAAGTCCTCAGCTTCTGTGTTGCAGTTTGTTTCTTAGAGCGGATTTGATAAATGCTGATTGTTTTCCACGAGTGTTTAGCGGGTTTTCCTTTAGAGCGTTGGACTGTGAGGGGGAGAGGAGAGTTTTTCCTCTGGAGGTCGAGTCGATAAGAAGAACAAATGAGCTGCAGACTGAAACATTAACGTCTGTTAATTAACTCTGGGTTTATCTGCCAGGCAGAGACGTGGCCACAGACGGCGAGCTTCTACATTTCACTGGCAGGCTTTCATTTTCATTCCAGCCTTTTCATTTCCTGCAGTTTCCTTTTATCAAAGCAGACTAACACTAACCTCAGCTGGAAGGTGTTTTTGTTTTCAGGTATTTAAAAACTGATTAAAATGTTAATCTATTCATCTTTAGCTTAGTTTTTTTTTCCTTTTAATGCTCCTTTAAAAATAAACTTTTCCAATTGTGTTAAATTTGTTTGGTTAACTGCAGTTTTCTGGTCTGTTTGCCTCCTTATTTCATCTGTTCTTCCTTTCTTAATTGTTTTCAGAGCGTCGATCAATAAGTCATTGGGTCAGTTTCCTTTAACTCAGTACAGAAAAACAGAAAATAGTTTTCTAAACTAGAAAAAAATCGAAATCTAGATAAGTCATTTTTTCTTTAAATAAGTGCATTTCCTCTTGAATTGAGGAGGTAAAAGAGACATTTTGCCAATTGAACAAGACAATATAGATTTAAAATAAAAAAACGCAATTATGTTGTCTTATTTTAAGTGCATATTATCCAATTATCTTATTTTAAGAGTAAAAATACTCATTCAATTGGCAAACTATCTCATTTACCTACTTAAAATAAGGATAAATAAACTTAAATTAAGAAATTCTTACTTATTTCTAGATCGTTTTTGCAGTGTAATCAAAGTAATCAAAGGTTTTGCACTGCAAAAACGTTCTAGATATAAGTAAAAATGTCTTAAATTAAGTGTATTTAGCCTTAATTTCAATAGGTAAATAAAATGATTTGCCAATGGAATCAGTAGTTTTACTCTTAAAATAAGATAATTAGATAATATACACTTCAAATAAGACAATTCTTTCTTATTTTAAATGTAAATTGTCTTGTTCCATTGGCAAAGTGTCTCACTTACCTCCTCAATTAAAGAAAAAAAGGCCCTTATTTGAAGAAAACATAACTTTTTTAGATTTCAGTTTTTTTGCAATGTGGGACTACACTGGAAAAAATCTAAATCTAGATAAGTCTTTTTTTTTTAAACAAGTGCATTCGTTCTTGAATTGAGGAAATAAGAGAATAATGTTGCCAATTGAACACAATTTAGGTTTAAAATAAGAAAACACTTTTGTATTGTCTTATTTCTAGTGCATATTATCTAATTATCTCATTTTAAGAGTGAAACTATCTCATTTACCTGCTCAAATTAAGGGTAAATACACTTAATTTAAGACGTTTTTACTCATTTTTAGATAATTTTACCAGTGCAGATGCCTGTTTGTAAAAGGAATGGTTCAAACAGACCCAATAGATCTTCAGAGATCTGCTGATCCGATGTTTTCAGAACCAGAACTGAAGGAGGTGAGGCAGCGTTTAGTTTCTGAACTAATTTACAGAGAGCTGCAGGTCTCCTGTGATTCCCTCCCTTCATCCTGGCTCATGCACCTTCCCAGCAGAGCAGAGTCTTTCCTGTGAAGACGGAGAAGGAGCAGCGTCTCAGTAGGTCTGGTTAGAGAAAGGCGGCCTTTGTTGCTCAGCTCCGCATTCCTCCAAGCCGAAACATTAAAAACGCCTTAATGACATTCCTGTGTTTGCTGACTGAGCACAGAGGCTTTGACCGACCGAGCGTCTCGTTTAGGAAACCACCTCTTTTTCCCTTTGGATCTGAACTGGAGAAGGTTTTCTAACAGCCTGGAACGTTTCAGTGGAAACCATCAGATGTCCTTTCAATAAATGTTTTTATTCATAGCTTTTAATAATTATTCATTTGTTGAATTACTGATTAACAAGAAGCAACTCGGTGCATCTAATCATCTAGACGTGATGAAGATGAGATGCTGCAACCATCCCTCTGGTTTCAGATCGGTCAGAAACAGTTTCTGCAGAGCAACAAGGTATTTCAATGTCAGAGGAGGATCTTAGAAGCTAATAGCTGCTAATGAACAACCAGGTTCTGAAGAATATCGTCTATCAAAGCAGAACATGTGGAGCCGTGCAGCTACAGCAGCAGAGACGCATGCAGGCTAATGTTTATGTTTGCAAATACCTAAGATTATAATTCACTCCAGAACTGAATAAACAGGATAAACGTTTCTAGTTGAACATTCAGGTGGTTTGATTCTAATTCAGTGGATTGTTTGATTATTGATGCAGCAAAAAAACATGGTTTGGAAATTAAAATTTCAAAAATGAAACCTTGATTTAAAGAACATTTTTAAGAATAACTTTGCTGTATTCTCAGATAAAACAATATTTTTCCTATTTTAGGTTTTGAAATTTCATGTTTGCCAATGTTTTTTGAAGTTTTTCCTTTTTGCTCATTTTATTTTCAAATTTTGTTTTAAAATTTCAGTTTTTCAGATTGAGTTTTATGAACTGAATAGATCTGTTCTTTTATCTGGAATGAGGAGCAAAGCCTCATTTCTATTGGTCTAAAGGAACGTTAGCAACAGCATGCTATCGGTCAATGTTTGCGTCATAAGTTCGTGTTTTTATATTGGACTTTAGGTGATGAGAGAAACTTAGTTGTAATTCTGAAAAAGTGATATTAAAAGGAAAGAATGTAAATATAAAACCTGTACAACATGTGATGTCATATTTCTATTTAACGTTAACTGAAAAAGTGTCATTAAAAAAAATTAAATATGAAACATAAACCAGAAAAAGAAATACAATCTAAGAAAAAAGCTAAGCTACTTTAAAAAAAAAACTTTTTTGAACAAAACTTTTCTAAAGTTTCATTTCTGGATAAATTTTTACAAAATATGTCTCTTGATCATAAAAATAACGGAATAAAATTCCCTCCATAATACGACAGAGTATTAGGGCCAGGCTAGAGAGTTTTCAGATTTTTTTAAATTTGGAGAATAAAGACGTAACATTACGAGAATAAAGTCATCAACCTGTTTCAGAAAGAAAGCTTGGAGCTCCGCCCACCAGATGACAGGCGACCAGCTCCACCAATCAGCAACCAGAGTCCACTTTGACATCCTGCCCAGTTTGATGCTGCTGCTAAAAGATTTCCTGATTCTTCAAACCGATGCTAAAGTAGAACTTCCCATGATGCTCCACATTCCTCATTTTAGGGAAGAAAGGGATTCTGGGAAGAGATGTCAGAAAATATAACTTTATTCTCATAATACTATGACTTTATTCTCTAAATATTGCGATTTATTCGTGTAATATTATGACATTATTGTTGTAATATTATGGCTTTATTCTCGTAATGTTACAACTTTATCCTCATAATTTATGACTATTCTTGTTACGACTTTATTCTCGTATTTTTATGACTTTATTCTTATAATATTATGACATTATTGTTGTAATATTATGACTTTATTCTAGTAACTTTATCCCCAAATTTTATGACTTTATTCTTATAATGTTACTACTTTATACTTGTAATTTATTCTCCTAGTGTTGCGAATTTATTCTCATAATTTCATAACTTTATTTTTAATGTTTTAACTTAATTCTCGTAATTTTGTGACTTTACTTTTAATAATGTTATGACTTTATTCTCTTAATTTTATGACTTTATTCTTGTAATTTTACGATTTTATTCTCGAAATAGAAAAACTAAATCTCTAGCCTGGTCCTAATACTCAGTCGTACCATAGAGCTTGGATTATGTCAGCAGTTTTAAGCTAAAGCTGTTTTTGTTGTCACTGTGACCTGAAGTGTCCAGACTTCCAGATGTTTTCTTTGGGTCTATTCACACGAACCGAGCATCATTTGAATCCCACATCCAGCCTGATTCTGGTTCCGGACTGGATTCTGGCTCCACGTCACAGAGATCAGATCTTCAGCTGATAAATCTGCAGAAACCGTCTGATTCCATCAGGTGGACCGGAACCTCTGAGGAACGTTTCTGAAACTTGGTTAAATCTTTGACATGCAGAATTAAGGCGGTTCTGAAAGGTCCAAGCGGGTTCTACCGGGCTGAAGTTTAGTGTTTCTGCTCTAACTTTGAACGCTGATGGATTGTACAGTTTTTTTTTCTCCCAGACGTTCTGTCCCAGTTCTGACCTCCGAGGAAAGGAAGTTTCTCCTGCGGATGAATTAATCAATCAGACGCTGACAGCCAGTAATTTATCGCCGCGGGAAGCAGGTCAAAGGTCATCTGCAGAAATGACTGCAGAGTAAATCAACACTTTATAAGAGGCCTTGTTGTGCAGAGGCTCTCAGAACAATAGCAGGATTTTTACCAGCTGTGGGACCTCTGAGCTGTGGGCTGAAAGGCTCGTATTCACCACAGCTTGTGCACCATGTGAATCACGCCACACGGTGTGGGAGGACCGGCCGACCTCAGGTCAGAGCGCTGGAAGCGTGGGCCGATCCCACAGATGCTGAATCCACAGAACCGTCGAGTGTTTCAGCAGCGATGGCCTCTTCACCGCGCCGTCCAGCAGGTAGCTGGATTAACGGGTTAGAGAGAGATTAACTGACAAATAATAGATAATTTCTGTGGAAAGAGATGAGCTGCTTTCTTTTAACCTCTTAACATCTACGCCGGATTGCCGACGACGTTCCTGAGGCCGTATTATAAACCTAATTGTATATGTTTTGTATCCG